>NW_013666662.1:2278-25392 GCF_000517525.1 Limulus polyphemus | reverse complement strand
GGTTTCTTACCACTGCTGTTGTCTCTCTTCTTGTTTCTTTTCTCGTTCTTCTTGTTTCATTTCTTTTTCCTCCAACAACTGCTGCAATCTCTCTTGTTTATTTTGCTTTTCGAGCTGCTACTGTTGCAGGTTTCTTACCACTGCTGTTGTCTCTCTTCTTGTTTCTTTTCTCGTTCTTCTTGTTTCATTTCTTTTTCCTCCAACAACTGCTGTAATCTCTCTTCTTGTTTATTTTATCGATCTTTTTGTTTCTTTTGCTGTTCTTGTATTGCTGCCATCAAATCTGCTAAGTCGTAATTTGATTTGCCACTTCTCGTTTCCATTTTTTTTCTTTTCTTTTTCCATCCCACTCTCTGACACCAATTTGTTGCACATCTGCTTGTTTGTTTATTTCCAGTAGAAATTCATTCCGAGGAACTTCAGCGATACAAGTCCTTTCTGGTTTAAACCAGTTTATTTTTTCTCGATACAAACTTTTATTACACAGTAATTTCACAATCACTACGTTTCTCGTCACTTTAAATTAACTACTTTTATAATACACGCTATAAATCACAGCGATTCACAATCTCGATAACAAAACACACACTAGCTCGTAAATTACCCTGAACTCTCTTCGTTCAATCCCGCAGGTTTTCTCTGCCAGGCTTATATACTAAAAAAGAGGGCGTCCTGAACAAACTCGGTCTTCCATGATAATTCATGATCATTTGAGAAATTCATCACGTGTTACCAGAGTCACGTGACTTCCGCTGTCGTAACATAAACAAATGATATGCGAAATCAATACATTTGCAACAATAACTTAATAATCTCTCTGGTAAATTGCACCCACGGACTGCACGCAGCTATATAGGTATGCATGTAGTAGAATATGAGGATCCGTATAAACCACAGATTTCATTCAAACAATTGGGTGTCAACGGTTATACAGCCTCTATTACTTGCTAGGTAGCCAAATAAACTTAAATACTACCCTACATAGTGTGTAATGATGTGTTTAGTAATATTGCCCAGGCTTTATTACAATACTCACAGCCATTTTTGTTGTAGGCCAGACATTCCCAACCTGGGGTACATTTGCACTTCTCAGGGAGTACATAGGGGTCTGAGAGTATAACTATGGTTTACATTTTACATGGTGTTTTAATCTACAGTCAGACAAAGAGAGCAAAATGGCTCACATAAATATACACTCTTTAGACAAAAAGTTATGATCATGGTGAACGTTGTGATGTTATTGCTGTGTTACATTATAACTCATGTTTTCAATAAGTAATGTAGAACATAAGCAATATAGAACACCCTCGTTACAAATCAACTGATAAACTAGGGATCAGCCAACTGGGCAAGCTCTTCTCCCTCCATTAGTTAGAATGTCCAAGGGGTACAGAGGAACAAAAAAGGTTGGGAATCTCTACTGAAGGCTGAAGGAACAATATTAAATAATAATAATAAAGAAGAACAAATGGGCGATTCCTATTATGAACCACTACAGTCGTTCATGGTTAATCTTTTGTATTTTATTATAACTTACCGTAGAAGAGAACTTACAATGATTATATAGGCAAATGTTTGAAGTCATGCATTAGTGGGACAACAAATAGTAAATAACATATTTGATACAATGTGGTAATAGTTGAGTGTTGTACTGGCTTTATAACGTATTCGACAGAGTATTGTGTTAGTATTACTGCTAATATTAATATTTTTGGAAATGTTCGGTAATTTTCGTGACTTATTGATATACAAGTACTTTTAATCACATTTTTAAATTATTTCCTCTGGCATATAGGTCCAATGTTCGCGAGGAACAGTTTTAGCGCATCCCATAGATTTAATACTTTTCTTACAATAAAAGTAAACATTTCTTTTAGAAAAGAGCGTAATGAAATAGTCGAATTTATTTGCTTTTAATAATTGTAATCATACTAAAGGAGAAATTTAAATGTACGATGTCTAATTGCTTTAATACCGATATGGTGAAGAGTCTTATTACGAATAAATACCTATCAGTACTTTGGATTATGGAGGAAAAAATATTCAACATATACGTCACGTTTTCTCTTATAATTAAATGTTTTGGTGCAGAAAAAAATAAACTTTTAGAATATAATTATATCTTGAGAAATCACAAGAGCTAAGTTCAATAACATTAAAGTGTTTGAGTAAAAGTAGTTACATAGATGTTATAAAGTTTACAGTAATGCGATTGGTACATCACCATATTTTAATAGATAAGTTTTAAATTACTACAATTTAGTAATACTATAAAATCACTTGAAATGAGGCAACTTCGATTTGAATACACCAGAATATTTAAATTTTGCTTTGCGTGAACTTCTGACACATCTTTATCTTTACAAAATACGTTTTTTAAAGAAACTCCACTTTATACTAAATCGTAATCACAATGCTTTGTAAAAAGGATTCCACTTTGTATTTAATTCGTTACTACAGTGCTCTAAAAAGGGGCTCTACTTTGTGTTTAGTCATGAAAATAAATCCCAGAGAAAGAGACTTCACTTTGCGTTAAATTGTGACTACAATGTTAAGAAAAAAATGTCTTCACTTTGCACTTAATGATAACTTAATCGTGACTACAGTGCTCAGGAAAGGGGCCTTTCCTTTGTGATAAGTGGTGACTACAGTTCTCAAAAAAACGGGCCTATCTTTACTCTGAATCGTACTACATTGTTCAGAAAAAGGGGGCTCCATTTTGAGTTAAATGATGACTACAGACCCCAAAAATTGAGGTTCCACTTTTGCCCAAATGGTGACTATAGTGTCTAAAAAAGTGACTCTCCTTTGTACCAAATCATGACTATAGTGTCCTAAAAGGAACTCTACTATTTGTTTCATGGTGATACAGCCCAAATAACCTACTGTGTAACTTCTTGCTCAACAACAAACAAACAAAAAATCGTAGTGACTACATTTCGTATAAAAGGTGGCTGAATTTTCCACTTAATAGTACTACAATCACTAGAAAAAGGGCTTCATTTTCACTAAATCTCGAATAAAATGTCCGGGAAAAAGGAATCTCCTTTGCACTAAATTGTGACTACAAACTTATGTAAAAATACAGGTGGCACATACAAATTCAACCAGCCTGTTCTCAGGCCCGCCGACAGGGGGCGGCAAAGGTGACAACTGCCAGGGGCCCGGGCGAATGAAACCTGGTTATGCCGTAAAGCCAGCAAAGCATCTTTAGGCTATATCTTCATTTAATGATTAAAACCATAGTTTTGGCTTTTCTTTGCATATAGACGCTTGATACATTAAGAACGACTGAAATAATAATTTGAGTAATAATTAATATGTATTTGTTATTTTATAGATTTAATATATATTTGTTGTTACTTTATTAACGTTTTTACGCTTAAACTGTGAGGTAAAAACGGCTGCTGCTATGATTTTGTTTGTTTTATGAACTCGTTGCTGTCCTAATTTAGGATATTCTTTTTAATAGATTCTTGAAAATGTTAAAAAACAGAGAGAGAATGGGGGCCGGGCGAGGATGTTTGCCCCCGGGCCCATGCTGGCTCTAGACGTTCCTGGCTGCTCCCTAGTAGCAGCGGTACTCTAAAGATTTATAAACCTAAATATTAGGTTTTGATATCCGTGCTAGATACAGCACAAATAACCCATTGTGTAGCTTTATGCTTAACTACAAACTGGAGCTTTTCACAAGATTACATATTTTATTCTATTGTACATGTAACTTTTGTGTGGCTCATTGATATACATTTTAGTGTTTTTTGTTTTACAGTTTACATTTTTACAAAAATTTGTTTTGTATTACTTTCAATATACCATGTAAGTCATTAGGTGGACTGTTCAGCGGGAAAAGGATGCCGCCTGGGGTTACATAATTGTTACGTAATAGACAAATGATACTACATGAGGGTTACACAACTATTAGGTAATATGCCGACACTTGAGGGTTACATAACTATCACAGTGTTATAGTTCCACGAAGTGACACTAGAGGGCGCAGAGAATTCGCAAGCGAACCAACAGAAGCTGATGTAGATCAACATGTAATCAACTTTATAGCAATAATCAATGTTTTAAAATTGATAATTTAATCTACTTTGCATAACATTGTATTTCTAATTATCAGTACTGAAAAGTTTTTATCACTATTACAGTTTCACTTTACAAATTAAACATTAAATCTGCTATTTTAATCTTATCAGCTTTATAGTTTTTACTTGTATATTTAATTGTGTACATTTTACAAAGCTGGATGGTGTTTTTATAAGCGGATAGTATTATTAGTGGAATAGTTCAATAGGATGATGAGCTCACCATAGGGTGTCTCAACAAGTCATCAGTGTCTACATTTTATAAGTAAAACTGTTATTTTTTAATGATTATATTTCTATATATTAAGTATAACAATAAATGAGATCTTGACAAAATATCTCATAGGAGACTTGTATTAGTTGTTCAAACATACTTGTTAGAAACAGATATTTATGGCGTGTAATTCGTTATAAAATACTAAGCTAGATGGGCAATTATCTGACATTTGATTTTTAGTCTGAACACTGATTTGTAACTGACGATTTTGTATAATTTTTAAGTGAAAAGATAATATATGTTTCTGTAGCACTGTTTCAAAATCTATGTGAGGAATATATGAAGAATTATATTTTATGAGTCTAGAACATCAAAATGTGATCATCAATGAACAATTATTTATCATAAAATGGGATTGGAAGCTTGTTAATATTTAAAAATAACAAAATTAGACTGAAAAAGTCAAGATCTAACGTAAACAAACTAACTTTTATGAATTATGAGAAAAATAATGCATTGAAAGGAATGGTATATATATAAATACATATGTAAGTAAAGAAGGACCCAAAGTTCAGATGATATGTGTCCTGTTATAATTGACTAGTGTATAGAAAATGTTTTTGTGGTAAGGATTGATTTGTATGGTTGGAATATAAGAATTGCACGCTGTCATTTATAAACTAAATTCATTTATGTGTGAAATTGTATATTGGTGAACTAATACAGTTAATTGTTATAGTATACATAAATTGGTTTGAAATTTTGAAAGATATGAAAATAGAATTTCTGATCTTTTAAAAATATTTGAACTAATATATGTTGAAAGTGTCAGCCTTTAATATGATACAGTCTCATACACTTCTGATATCGTTACAAACTGTACATATATATATTCATCCATACCTACATGTGTTACAAAACATTCTAATTCCAGACATTTACTTTCAATATTATTGACTCTATATTGTACCAGTTTTAAGGGGAGACTGGTTGTCTGGCCAGTGACGACCTCTCCTGTACTTTGTGTTTCCTAACAATCAAAGTTTATCAATGGTATTTGAGTTGAACCTCTTAGACTGTATTAGTGTGAGTTAGAATTCTGTGCAAGATAATCATTGCAAATTATTGATTTATGCATAAAAAAGTTCATTCTTAAGTTGTATTCTAAAACTTTAAAGATTTATGCATAAAGTTTCAAACTAGCCCAAAACAAACTCCAGATAAAGATTTGTGAAACTATCTACATAATGGTAAGAATAGTAATAGTTAAACTTAACTGTTTTTACATAAATCCTTTAAACTTTTGCATAAAAATTGACTTTTGAAGCCAAACATGAGATTTAAATAATTGTTCTTTTAAGGATGATAATTTTAAAAAGTATGTTATGCAAATTAAATATAGAAGTGAAAACTATACTACAGTATGTTAAATGTGTACTAGCTCATAAAAAACACAATCAGTTATACTAACTGTCTTAATATTTATAAAAATGGAACATTAGGTGTAGGTAAAACCTTTTCAATAGAACATTAAATGTGTTAGTAACACTATCTGCTTATACAAATACATGTAATACAGTTAAATAAATGAAAACTATAAACATTAGTTAAAATCTATATGCAATCCTACAGAAGTACACTAACACTGTCTATAGAAACACCATCAGCCTTTGTAACACAAGCAAATTTAAAAGTGAAAACTGTAAATTAACTTTCAACATATGCAAACTAAAATATTTTGTCAAGAGCTCATTGGCTATTATACGTGATACACTGAAGAAAAAATAGTTATATTTGTAGAAGAATAACATAAGAATATATCAAATCCATAAGGCCAAACTAGTGAAACAGTAAGATTATATGTTCAATTATTTCCTGATATTTAGAGACGTTATCACGAAAAATCCACCCTTTTCAGGAATGTTATTTCTAAAAAACATGCTGTGAAAATAAGTTAAAATACTATTTGTTAATCAATCATTCTATGAACTATGGTAACATTGTCCTTAATAACATTATCCACCTATCCTATTAAATATTTTGTCAAAATCTCATTTATTGTTATACACAATATATAGAAATATAATTTTGAAAAAAGTATTACGTATGAAATATAGAAGTTGATGACATGTTATGATGAGCTAATAACCCTATTGAATTACTTCCCCAGTAGCACAACCTGTCTATACAAACACTAACCTTGTAACATTATCCTCCTATAAAAACACCATCTGTCTTTGTAATATTTATGCAATTAACCGAATGGCAACAGTGTCCCTAAATGATAAGGACTTAACGTGGCTATCATTATATTTTCTTCCAAAAATAAAACCAGTTGGTGAAATTGTTTGAAAGTTCAGAAGAACTTTCTTAAAAACATGTAGTTTCAGAAAAATAAAATCTATAATTTTAATTTTTTCTACTTTTTTTGATAAAAGTTTCCACACTTTTTACTTTTTAATTACTTTGTATGCTCTCAATAAATTGCTGCAGCTTATTTTTGTTATTCAATTTTATTTTGAAGTTATGTAACAGTTTTGAAACATAATCAAAACACACAATAATACAATTTCATCTTCTTCTATTTCTTTTATTCCTATTATTTTTATAAGTAATTTTGTTAATATTTTAAACATAGACACTAATATATTTCTTAGTTTGAAAGGTCTAAGTTTAAGTCATCCCAATTATGCTATTATTTTCCTAATTCTGCGGTCGAAAACTATTCAGTCACGCCTTTCATATCTATTAGGATAAATACTTATATATATATATATATACGATATCTTAAAGATTTACGTTAAAATGCAGTTTCTTCCTCTACACAAGCCAAGCAATAATAACTACATGACATTTTGGCAGTGATTTAAAGTCTGGAAAATTTTGGTAGTGAAGGGAGGTGAGAGGGGTAGATTGATATTTGATCTGAAGAGAAACATACTAACCTTACAGTTGCATATGCATTAAAAGCAAATGCATTTTTATGTGTCTCCAAAAACTTGCCAGTGGAGTGTTTTGTATCATTATAACTATTTTTACCGCCACTTTTTTCCTTATCGGTAGGCATACCAATGCATACCACCCCACATTAACCACTGATCAGAAATGAGTTTTCTTGAAAGCTCTAAAAGTGTTTCACGATCTACATTCTCATTGTAGCTAAATGATCACAAAATTAAATTACTAGTACCCTGAGTTATCTCTACTCCATGTGACAATCGTAAAGGAATCTTATATATATATATATATTGTTACAACAGCGGAAGTCACGCGACGCTGGGAGCATGCGAGCTGGAGTTTCTCGAAGGATCATGAATTTTACTGACAACTCTAGTTTGTTCGAGACGCCCTCTTTTTTAGTATATAAGCCTGGCGAGAAAAACCAGCGCGATTGAAGAGATATAGATAGATCAAAGAGATAGATTGAAGCGATAGATAATTGAGTCAAGCATGCAGTAGGCACCGTAAGTAAAGTGTGTGAATCACTCTGAGTTATAGCGTGTGTTATGAAGGTTGTTAAGTTTAAAGTGACTGTGGAAATTCTATGTATTACAAAGTTGTATCGAAAAAGAATAAACTAGTTTTAATTAAGAAAGGACTTGTATCACTGAAGTTCCTCAGAAAGAATTTATACCGGAATTTAACAAACAATCAAATACGTAACAATAAATATGAGTTGACGTCTCCTTTCGTTAGTTAATTTTCCGTAAATTCGTTCGGACGAAACTTTAGCGACACAAGTCCTTTCTTAAATAAAACTGGTTTATTCTTTTCGAATACAACTTTACGATACACTTAATTTTAACAGTCGCTCTATAACAAACGCTATAACTCACGTCTCACGTGGCCAACAATATTTTGTCCGCATACATTCAATTACTCATTACCTCACACATTCTCCGACTGCAGTTCAATTACTCCTTGTTCCGTCACGTTTTGACCGTCTAGTAGTCTCCCGACAATTCACGAAGGAACAGGATATTTCTAGAAGGAGGTGGCGTGATACTAGTCACGTGACCTCGCTGACGCAACAGTATAATACAACTACCTAATGAAACGCTAGAGAGCATTGTTGACTGAATTATGTTACAGAAAGCAATACCTTAAATACATATACCATGTTCTAAATTAGGATTTTAGACAAATATTTAAAACATTGGATGATATGAAATATCTATTATAGGAGAATGATATATATATATCAATTGGATATTACAACAGTTCTTTTGTTATTGGATTTCAACTTCTTAACAACACATGCAAAATAACTTTATAAAGCATTATCTGTATTTCTAGTTTCATCAACAAACTACCCAGCCCTTAATAGTTAAATACAATGTATCGCATACAGACAACAAAATTCTCACACAATTTAAAGTTAACTTCTTTCAATAGAACCAAGACTTTCTATTAGCCTTTATAAAATCATGATAAATATAAGTTAAATAAAGAAAATTATGTGGTAGTATTTGCGGTATTTAAGATATTAATTTCCCAGAACATCGTTATCAACAAAAATATTTCGAATATAATCTAAATTGTATTATACTTAAAAATGAAATGAAATTTCTAAATATCTCAATACACTAAATGAGACAAGGAGGACGCTTTAATCGCTTAAATAAGTAAAGATGGCTGTGCAGGATGAGATGGTTTTATTGGAACGCGTGTTTCTTCGAATTGGAGCTGCAGAAACTGACGAACAGTTGCAAAATGCACTCGCTAAGTTTTTACCACCTGTTTTGCTGAAACTTTCGAGCCCTCAAGAAGGCGTTCGTAAGAAGGTTATGGAACTTTTAGTTCATATAAACAAGCGGTTAAAATCTCGACCTCTGGTTCAGCTTCCTGTTGATGGATTATTACTTCAGTACCAAGATCCTGCTGCTACGTCTTTTATTGTTAACTTTACCATAATTTACATCAAAATGGGTTACCCCAGGTTGGAAATCAGTAAGCAAATAGAAATTTTACCAGGCTTACTTAGCAGTTTAGAAAACAAACCAGAAATGCATCAAGACGGTATTTTGTTGATGTTGATGCCTGTATTACCCCATGTAACGATACCAAATGATGCAGAGAAGTGCAAGGTTTTGTTTGGACTGAGAGATAGACCAAAAGTAGCAAAGTTACTACTGGATTATCTGCTTGACTTTCTTTTGATTCCCTATGGATTTGCAAGACCTAGTCCAGCTTCTAACCTTTCAGGTGAAAGTATCCCTCCCCCTGGTTTGAGTGAGCATGCACTGAAACGTACTGTTGGAGATGAAGCAATGCCCCCTGAAAACCTTGAGAAAATTAAATTGGGAGCAGTACGATTTTTAGCTTGTGGTGTGTACCCAGAACAAGATATTGTTGTTCACTTGATTGTGGCTGCCTCAGATACTCGTCATAGTGTAGCTAGCATTGCTGATCAAGAACTCCGGAAGATATCTGGTGTTGTTGATTGGAACAATAGTTCATTAGTGGATAGCTTATTCTCTTTGTTTCTAGGCTCAAATTACATCAAAGACAAAAAATCAACTGTGAAGCCTGAACATAAGCGATCACCTACTAACACTCGAATTCGTCTCAAAATTTTTCCTAACATCTTGAAATCATCTACAGCCTCCACTCAGTTTCCAGCAGCTGTGCAGGTTGTTTTTGATGCATTATTCAGTAGCAACACTAATGTGAAATTGAAGTCTATGGCAGTACAATTTGTTAACTCAATATGTAGCAACTGCAGTGAGAAGCAAATTTTACCAGTTGGAAAAGTACTTATTTCAGGCATGCAGAAGCTGATAGCAGAACCAAATGAAGATTCTAAGGTACGTAATCAAGCGTATGTTGCAGTTGGAATGCTAGGGATGAAACTTCCAAATCTTGTAACTGAAGATTTAAGCATTGTTAATTCCTTTTTTGATGCACTTGTAAATGAAGATCGAGATAGCAAGATTGCTATTCAAGAATCACTTGGACTTCTGTCTAAAGCATTTTGTAATCTAGAACCAAGTCTGCGTGGTATCATGGAAGCCCTTATAATGTCCAAGATAGAAAGTCCTGTGACTCAGGTAAGACAGATAGCTGTGAATTATGCAGCATCAATATTTGAAGATGATCACATTCCTTCACAGTATATTTTAATGTTGGCTGCTGGTGATTCAAAAGATGAGATACGAACTGAAGCAAGGAAGATATTGAGATCATCAAGAAAATCAGAAAAAAAACTTCCCCCGTTTCCAGATGTTGTCCATTACATCACTAAGAAAGCAGATCAAAGAATGAAAACTAAAGACAAATATGTTGTAGGAAAAACTTCTTTGGCCTTTAATCCTGAAACGTACTTAGAAATGCTACTATATTTAAGGAGATGTCTAGTAAACAGTGCTAATGTTCCTAAGGAGCTACAATTTGATAATCTAGATCCAGAGCAATCACCATATATTTCAAAGTATATAAGAAAACTGTTGCTTTCAAATACTGACAAAGAGAGTAATGCTGTGAACAACTACATAGCCTTAAACAAGCAGTACTTGCTAGCTTTTGCTGATGCACATGTTGTTTATATTCTTTTAGAAGTTGTTGCCGGTGTTCCAGATATCTTGCCAAAAGAGTTTGCTGCTCACGTATCTTTGGTTAAAAGTCTAATGATGTCAACTAAAGAAGATGTAAGAGAACATTCAGCCAAACTGTTTGCTATTATTATTGCTCATGACAGTGAAAATATATTTGTGAATTCCATTGAGGAGCTTTTAAAAAATGTGAAGGACAATAATCTGGAATCTCAGCATGGTTCTTTGATAAGTGTGGGGTATGCTATTGGGTTTTGGTTTCGACAGATGAAAACGCAAAGCAATTATGCTGCTAAAATAGAGGAATTTACTAAAATTGTATACAAGACTGTATCAACAATGTTGTCCTACTTGAAAAATAGCAATTCCCTATTGACATCAGCAGTTTGTCTAGGAATTGGTGAAATTGGAAGAAATGGTCCTTTGCATACTTATTTTGAAATGTCAGGTGGGTCACATTGTGATGTACATTCTAAAAATATTGATGCAAAACTAGAAAGCAAGTTATTAGTTAAAGAGCTTGGAGACATTGCATGTTCAGAAAAATATCCTATTAAGTGCAGAGAGCGTGCAATTCAAGCTTTAGGGTACATTTGTGTTGGTGATCCTACATTTCCACATTGCAGGCTAATCATGGAAAAGCTTCTTCAAGTGGCTTTTGAGAAATCAGATGTTGATCTTCATTTTACAGTAGGTGATGCTTTGTGTTGTGCAGCACTTGGACCCTCCTCGTCAGCTGCAAGGAATTTTTGGGTTGAGCTGAAGGATGATTTCAAGTGTAAAGAAACAGGACTGAAAGAAGAAGAAATGAAATGGGTTATTATAGAAATACTAAGTAAGTTTGTTGTTCATACAAAACCTGCTGTTAGACAGGCTTCTGCAGTTTGGTTGATTAGTATTTTGAAAGACTGTGGAAACCACAGCATTGTCAAATCATTTTTTAAAAGTATACAGAATTCTCTATTAAACTTGCTTGCTGACAACAGTGAAATTACTCAAGATATTGCATCTAAAGGTTTAAACCTTATATATGAACTAGGAGAGGAGCAGGATAAGAAAGAACTTGTAAATCTTCTCCTGGAAACTTTGACTTCAGGTAGAAAATCAGGTGTTACTGTATCTGATGACACTAAGTTGTTTGAAGAAGGAATGTTGGGTAAATTACCAACAGGAGGTGGGATCAGTACTTACAAGGAAATTTGTTCTTTGGCATCAGACTTAAACCAACCAGATCTTGTGTACAAATTCATGCACTTAGCTAATCATCATACTCTCTGGAATTCCAGAAAAGGTGCTGCTTTTGGGTTTGGGAAGATTGCTGAAAAAGCTGGAAAACAGTTGTCAGAACACTTGCCTAAAATTGTTCCAAAACTGTACAGATATCAATTTGATCCAAATACAGCTACCAGACAGTCTTTTATAGCCATATGGGATTCGGTTGTTTCTGAGCCACAAAAAACAATAGATCTTTATCTGGCAACAATTCTTGATGATTTGCTGGAGAACTTAACTAATCCTCAGTGGCGTGTGAGGGAATCAAGCTGTTATGCCATTAGTGATTTGATAAGAGGTCGAGATTTAACAGAGGTTATTGGTTATTTACCGTCTTTGTGGGAGACTTTATTTTTGGTAAGAGATGACATTAAAGAATCAGTGCGGAATGCTGCTGAATCTGCTCTTAAGGTTCTTAGCAAAGTTTCGGTGAAACTTTGTGATTCTACTAGTGGAAAAGCAGGAGAACAAGCTTTACAATTAATTATTGTGTGTTTGATCAAGAAAGGATTATGCAGTCGAGTGTCAGAAGTAAGAAGTGTAAGTCTTTTGACAATTGTTCAGGTGAGCAAGAATGCTGGGCCTTTGTTAAAACCACATATACCGTTATTAGTGATATCACTGCTAGAAGCTATCAGTGATCTTGAACCTGAGGCATTAAATTATCTTAGTGTTAAGTTAGGATCAGAACAAGATACTCAAGAGAAGATAGATAATGCACGTATTGCAGCATCACGCTCCTCACCAATGATGGAGACTGTCAATCACTGTGTGCAGTATATGGATAAACAAGTCACGGAAGAGTTGGTTCCAAGGCTAGTTGATTTAATTCGTAGTTCAGTTGGGTTGGGTACTAAAACTGGATGTTCATATTTAATATCAAATCTTACTTTCCAGTGTCCGAGGGAAATAGAGCCATTTGCTGGAAAACTACTGGCAGCATTTATTAATGGACTTGGGGATAGAAATGCTGCTGTTAGAAAAAGTTATGCAACAGCTATTGGTCATCTCGTTAAAGTTGCTAAAGACAGCAGTGTAGAAAAAGTATTGGTGAAAATCCATAATCTGTATCTTGAAAAAGAAGAAGCACCAGCAAGGTCAGCATGTGGGTACACTATTCAAGCAATGGCAAAATATAGTCCCGATGTACTTCGTGCACATAGTGCTCATGTTTTACCATTAGTGTTCCTGGCAATGTTTGAAAAAACATACAAAGGAGAAAAAAAAGAAGCTAATGATTCCAACCCATGGGAAGAAGTTTGGCTGGAATTTACTACTGGTTATGAAACAGCAATTCGTTTATATTTAACTGAAATAGTAAGTCTTATTCAAAAAGGCTTAGAATCTCAGTCATGGCTTATGAAAGAACAAGCAGCCACAGCTGTTGCAACCATGGCAACAAAACTGGGAGGAATGTTAAAACAGCCTTATCTTGGAACTTTGTTGAATACTTTATTATCAGGACTATCAGGAAGAACATGGAAAGGAAAAGAATCAATAATGAATGCATTATCTTTGATTTGTGTCAATTCAATGGATCAAATCACAGAAACTGAAGGTGAAATTTCTGTTCATCAAATTATTCAAGTTTTAGTGAAAGAATGTAAAAAAGAAAATTTAAAATATAAGGAAGCAGCTGTAAAAAGTTTAGCAGCAATCTTGGAAAAACACCAGTTGGACTATTTTGGTGATCTCTACAATATCTTGGTACCTATTCTGGAAAAGAAAAATAGCTGCCCTCACAATAATCAACACAGCAGTAGTGAGGAAGAAGACCCTAGGGAAAACTTTAATTTCCAGATTGTGGCATTTGAAGCATTAGGATGTGCATGGCCTTCTGTTCCTGAAACTCAAAAAAAATATCAGACGTCTTTCTGTAATCTTATGACATCTAAGTTTCCAGTCAGCACATGGAAGGTTCAGCTTTCAATCTTGAAGGCATTAAATTGTTTTATCAAGAATACAGTTTTACCAAATGAAATACAAGAGAATGCTAGAGGAAGTCCATTCTCTCCTTCACTGGTTGAACAAATGTTGAAAATTGTATCATCTGCTTTTAGTGTGGTGAAGTACAGCACTTTGAGAATGGAAGCTCTGGACGTGACAGAGAAGCTATTATTGAAGATAAATAAGGATGATTTAAACCCTGAAAGTGTTAAACAACTCTGTGGATCTTTGACTTCTCTCATGGAAAACTGTAGTCCAGCAATGAAGGAAAAAGCTTCAAAAATTCTTATAATTCTTAAATAAAATACAAAAATTGCACATAAATCTGTGTACTGAGACTATTTCCATATATACTTGTCATCTATGATTACTTCTGTGTCGTAACAAAGCAAATGAACATCTAAAACTAGATATTCCAAAAGTTTATACTAGTGCATTTCATGTAAAGAAGTCTGAAGAATGTATATCATTTACTATTTACTAAAGTGCTGCTGTTATTAAATGTATGAATTGTATAGTGTTCTGTGATATTATGGTACTTTAAAATAATAATTATATTTAGGTAAGATTTGAAGACTTGTGTTTTGGATTATTCAAAATATTAACTGTTCACATTTGTATGAGCTTCAGTAAGTCATGATAATTTTAATTAATTAACATATTTGTTAGTAATTTCAGTTTCTCTGAACCCTTCAAATTATACAGTGTTTTGGTTGTCCACAAAGTGCCATTCTTGCTTTAAATGTGTCTCTTAGTTTACTTCCAGAGGTTAATTGGAGTCCTGTTCATAAATATTTAAGCTTCTCTAAAAATTACTTAGCTTTTAGTTTCTAGGAACTGATTCCATTTAACTTGAAGATTTGAAACACAAATTCAGTTAGAAAACAGGTGTTATACTTTTATTAAACATTTTGTAAGATATATTAATTTGCAAGAAGTGTAATGGGTAGTTTTGGATTGTTTTCCTCTTACTTTTAGTAAAATTGTGTATTAAAAAGGAGAATTCTATTTATAATGAGTTTCACAAAGGTTTATTGAAATATCCTAAGTAATTGTAAACACAGTGCCAGATTAAAGGAAGGACTTCATCTCTGGGCCATAAGTAGGCTTAATCCTGCCCTAAGTAATCAGGTTGGTTAATTTAATGAAGTAGTGATAAACATGGTGTATACAAAGTAATAGTAAGCAAGTTAGTTAATTTAAAGGAAAGTCAAGTGAACATGTTCAATTTAATGGATAGTGATAAACAGTTTGCTTAATATAATTAAAAATTGATGGGAAACATGTTGGTTACAGTAATGGAAATTGTAATATACATGTTTAAGGTTAATTGATATAAAAGAAAATTTATTTACTAAAAAGTAGGGGTAAAAAAGTTGGTTATTATAATAGGGAATAGTGACAAACATTTTGGTTAATATAATGAAAACAGGTTAGTTAATAGAAAGTAGTGGAAAATGGGTTGTTAGATATAAAGGGAAGTAATCATAAACATTTAGTTACTTTAATGTAATAGGACATTGTGGTAAACAAGTTGATTATTGTAATGGAAAGTGGGACATAGTGATAAAAAAAAGTTGCCTAATGTAAGTATGAGTAGTAGTAAACAAGTTTGCTAATATAAATGGGACATGGTGATGAAAACATTGGCTAATATAATTATAAATTGATTAGGATGTTGTAAAGTGGCAGTAACATCAGCCCATTTTAGTGACATAGTTTTAGCCGAATTAGAACCAGTTTTCTGAGCTACAACTGCAAATAAACATATTCTGAATGAACATAGATTCAACATACCTTGTATGGATGGTTAGTATGGAACAATATTAAAATTATAAATAAAAATTATAATTTCAAGGTGATTATATTCCTTTCATTCAAACAATTCATTGGTAATTGAAAAATGTAAGAATTACAAAGAAAATTAATGTGATTATATTTTTGCTCTTGAAACAATAAATTCATTGGTAATTGAAACAGTATTACTATTGATGTACTTGAACCAGAAGTAAAATCTTATCACTCAGAATACCAGTAGTTTCCATATGTTGTGTGTAGGTACCTTGATAGAAAACTATAGCTTTCTACAGAAATAATGTTATTTAGTTGTCTTTAACAGGAGTAATGGTTTACATCTACTCTCATGTTACTGCTTTAAGATTTTACAGCATATCATATGGTTGTAGTATGTGATAATGTAAAACCTACAGGATATTTTGTGTATATTAACAAATTGTTCTCTTCAGTATACTTTCCAATATCAGTTTTTTTTTCACTAGATTACATACTGTACTAGGAAACTTTCCAGCTTTCAAAAACAATATTTGTATTTCAAATATTCAACAAGATACCATTGTTGCTAATTTAATTATATGCACGCTGTTAAACCTTAATCTATTACTACTAGAAAAAAACAGAAGTTCATGGGTGATGTTAAAATTAAAGTGAATCATACAGTTTATTTTTGTAACATTATAGCAGTGTTACTCTGCTCAAGAACTCTGGTGTACACCATCGTAAAATATGATCTTACACCGACGACGCACGAAGAGTTGGCGATAATTTTACGGACTTATAATGCTAAAATCCAGGGTCGGATTTTTTGTTGTAGACAGAATTCAGAGTTCATTGGGTAACCTTGTGCTAAAACAAACAGACTGAACACTAAATATCTTGCAGTATTTATATTTATTCTATTAAATGACATGTTTTCCAATGGTTTCACCAATAAATGTAACTTTATAATAGAAGCACTTGAGGTATTAGATTGTTCAGAAGTTTATATGGTTAGTACGAAGTTAGGTGTTATTGTCTACTGTTAAAAACTAGAAAATAGTATACATAAAAGTATATTATTTAACCATGTATTAAAAAACTGTTATATATCCTAAGTAGGTTTGAGTGAAAATGTAAACAACAACAAGTGTGTATATATATATTTTTTTCTTTGAAATAAATTATAGACACAATACAATACAAATGGTTAGTAAGAGTACAGACAGGCCTACGTTTTTCAACTGTGTTTGCGTTTTAAAGGCTAGTTCAAGTTTACCCTAAAGCTGAAAGCATTTTGAGGCCATTTCATACCTGTTTTTTGTGATGAGTTTTGGATTTTCTCTTTGAGAGATTTCCAAGTAAACTGAATACATATGCAGTTGTTATAATTAATAAAATCATGTTTGCTTTGTTGAACCGTGATGGTGTATTTTGAAACGCGAATTTTTCTTCTTGACTAGTAATATCACAGTTGCGATACATCTTTTAAATACAAAACTATTTAGCTGGTTGGAATTGAATTAACAAAATTAGTTTCACTAAATGCAGAATTAATGTAAATCACATTAACATATATTGCCTAAAGACATTGTTTTCTTTCTTTTCTATTGATATGAAAGGTGGTAGGAACATGTATGTATGATACTTTATGAAATAAAAACAAACGTGGATCCGTCACTCAAATTTTTTGAAGGTGTTGCCTATCTGCTTGTTTGTTAATTTCCGGTAGAAATTATTTCCGAAACTTCAGCGATACAAGTACTTTCTTGGTTAAACCAGTTTATTCTTCCTTGATACTAACTTTTAGCACACAGTAATTTCACAATCAATATGTTTTTGAACTTAACTACTTTTATAACACACGCTAAAAATCACGCACTTTACTTACGGTGCCTACTATTCTCTTGACTCGATTATCTATCTCCCGCTGGCTTTCTTTGCCAGGCTTATATATACTAAAAAAAAAAAGGGGGCATTAGATCACACTCGAGCTGGCGGGGAAATTCATGATCCTTCGAGAAACTCCAGAGGGCATGCTCCAAGCGTCACGTGTCTTCCGCTGTCGTAACAAAGGTTTCCGCATTTCTTACCTGACTGGTGTTGGTTGATATAGTTATGTTGAACTTTACGAATATATTACATGCGAAGTATATTTTTAAGTGTTTTTTTTAAAGGCATTCCGATTTGCTTCATAAGAAATATCAGCATTAATTAACTTATAACTATTAGGTGATTTTGGGTGGAATCGCAAAGATCCAAAATTGTTTTTGTTTTTACTATAAAACAAAAAAAAAAACATTATCAATTCTTTGTTCAAAAGCTGCAGGTAACATTTCAAAAAACTGGTAATGAACACGATAAAATCATTAGGGGTCAAATTAATTTTACTTAAATAGTGAAACATTAAAATACTGTGTAAGAAAAACAATTTTAACATTACATATCATAACATCCTTTCGAATTTCGTATTTTTTTTTTCACATGGCTAATTTTAAATCGCTTGTCAAACAAAATACAATGTGTACTTAGTAATTTGAATAAGCATGCACATGTATTTTACTACATTTTTGAAATGCCCTTAATTTCTTATTCCAATTTATGTAATATCTTCTAAAACATGTTAAGTCCTGGTTTTTAATGCAAGTTTTAAACATTTCTAGGACACACATCCTCACCAGTTCTTTTGGTTAATTCATGAAAGATACGAATGCTTTTTTTTCTGCTTTCTCTTATATATATATATTGTAAAATTAGGTTTGTAAGTTCGGTTTTTCAGAACTTTTTTTTTTTTTGGCATTGATACTTATTCCTTATGATAAAATCTAATTTATTTCATTTACCTTAAACCTTAAAAAGATTTTGGTTTAATAACGTGTGTTTGTATATATATATATATAAGTGAGAGCAAAGAAAAATCTGTCAACCACATTACATCTGCCGCATACGGTGCCGACGACGGCCGTGCATAACGTGGTGGTTAGGGCATTCGACTCGCAATCTGCGGGTTGCAGGTTCAGATCCTGTTACCGAACTTGCTCGCCCCTTTTAGCCATGAAAGCGTTATAAAGAGACAACCAATCACAGTTTTCGTTGGTAAATAGTAGCCCAAGAGCTGATGGTGAGTTGTGTTGATTAGCTGAACTTCCTCTGATCTATCACTTCTAAATTATGGACAGCTAGTCCAAATAATCTTCCATTAGCTTTGCGCGAAATTCAACAAAACAAAAGAACCGATGATGCCTTTTACTCAATACTGAAGTAAGTAGGCTTGCTGGGATATGACAGACATAGTGACAGTCTAAGTGCTATTCATATATTCAACTTTTACGAGTAACATCTGTAACGATTTGAACTAGACTAAGTAAATAAAATTGTAATAATAATCAGCTTTATTTAAGTCATTTGCTAGTCAGAATTACAACTTGCAACAGTGTGAAATGCAACCTATTTACAACCATGAAACAAGTAACAAAACTCTGGACTTTCATTTAAAAGTAACAAACAACAATGAAAGTTTCTTACAGTGTTGATCAACTATTTTTGTGGCGTGAATGCCTTTTACAATTTGGCAAAACATGATTATAATTAATAATTCATGTCATAAAACATTATGTTAGGCCTTATTCTAAAAAGCACTAAGTTACTAATCTAGTCGCTAAGCGATTTTAAAGAATTAGAAAGGTATATAATAATTATATTTAAACCACACTATGATAATCATATCTATTGCTAATCATGCGATCGCTCAATCTAATGCACCTCAGGCCGGTTGACCAGTTAAATTCTAGCACTGGATTTGGTATTGTCATGGCTGGAATAGTCCAGGAAGTACTTTCTGTAGCGAATGGTATAGTATTAGTGGTAATAGGTGTATACCAAATCAATCCTATTCCATATTTCATAGCAAATGGCATTCCAATCTAGAACTTTTGAAATAAAACAGAAACGTGTGGCTAGCTTAATCTTTGTATTTAATAATTCACTTTCCAAATATTATAGTAAGTCATTGATGTTCTTTCCTTTTTTTTCTACCTTGTTGATGTCTTTTTTTTATTTTACTTTTGTCTTTACTGTAATTCCTGCTGTACTTCTCCAATTTTGTAATGACAACCTCTCCATATTTCTTCAATTTTATTGTTGTAATCTCTCTATATATTTCCAACATTTTCATCGATTTTGTCTTTAATCAATTTATTTTTTAATTTAGTCTCTTTTCAATACCTGTCTTTTTCGCGTGTCTCTTTTCTTACATTCCTGTCTCTTATTTCTTAATATTCTTCTATTTTTCCAATACTTTCCTTTTAGTCCGCTTTAAGTTTCCTGAAAACGTTTTCTTTGTTTTCTTTAATTTCCTATCTCATTCTTCTAATTTTCTGTCTTTTCTTTCTGGTCTTCTTTTACTTTTTTATCTCATTCCTCTAAATATTTTCTTAATAATTTCATCATCTCTACTAATGCTTCCCTTTACATCTTTGAAGGTCAATAAATTACTTAAATTTGCTAATGGTACTAAGGTCTTTGGGTGTTGATAGCTGTGAAAAGAATGCTGCTGCTTTACATAACTGTTCCTCGGTTGGGCAGTGGTAAGTCTACGGACTTACAATGTTAAAATCAGAGGTTCGATTAAAGCACCAAACTCCAAATTCGGAACACAGATACAATTTTCTGCGGGAATTAACATGGACTATGTGGTCGCGGCCTCAGAGACCGCAAGTTGAGACCAAAGTGACCAATATAGCAATTTTTGGCAAGCAGGACGACCAATTGGTCTCAAATTGAAAGGCCGGATTTTTTGGTAATCTGTGATTAAGAGAACTGTTATTTACCTTTCTTCTCTGTGTGAGGACTTCTCCTAATCATTTTACTCAGGTTCAATTATGTGTTAAACGACTTAAAACTTCGTGGAGCCTTCACTTGCTTCTCTCCCTTTCTGCTCTTTCCCTCCCCCTCTTCCTTTTACGCATACATGCCTACTCTCTAACTTCCCCTGAAAGAGGTTAGTGCTTTCTCCTGAACATGCGCGCACACTCCCTCAACTACATAGGCTTGCTTCAGCCAAATATTTTGCTTTGCTTGCGTGTACTGTGTACTCGTGTATCGCAAGAATCAGTTATACGATTACTTTAAAAAACTTTTGGTATCAGCAAATTTTCATTTATGATGTGTTGCAACGAGAAGAGAATAAATCAGTTCTTCATGAAATAGAACGATAATAAAGTCAGAATCCGCTGCAAACTACACTTCACCACACAACAGAAATCAGGACACCAAAATGTAAGGAATTTTGTTTTGGAAACTTGAAATGTCATGCAAAGCACATGAAAGAGGCAGGAGTAATATACCCTGTTTTGTTTTGATAAAATAGCTTTAGCAAAATTTTATTTTTTTCGGACATTGCTATTCTTATTGATTTTAGTCAAAATACTTGGTTATGTAAAGAAATAAATAAGCAACTGTAGTACTTTTCTAAGCTCTTTAGTACTTTCCATGAGAGTTTTTCACATCTATTTCTTACTTTTATTTTACTGTTAGCAGCTGAAGTAGAAAACTGCCGATCATCAAGAAATCAGTCACCACTTCTGCCATTAGACTGTTTACATGACATCATAGTACCACACTGTCAGTAGCAAATAAGCTCGTGTGGTGCAATTATATTTATGATATGGCGCTGTACACATTCCCAGCTGACCCAATAAACTTGGTAGGTATTTGGATGTTGATTATCCTCTGAGGGCGTTCGGAATTTAGTGTTGTAGGTGTACAAGTGCTTATGAACATGTATATATATATATATATATATTATTATTACTATTTACCACTAATACCACTAAACAGCCTATAGACATCTGTTCAGTTGCCCGGTATGGCATCATAATGTACAGTAAGCATTCCTTTAAATTGGTTAGCTGGGAATAACGATCTTGGCAAGCACATATTTGGTTTGTATTATTTTTTGTGCTATGCTACTTGACTGGGGGAGATAAGGCAAAGTGCTAATCTCTGCCACACCTAACACTTTACACAACTCAGTGAAAAGTAGGCTTTTGAAATTAGCTCACTTATCCATGTGGATCTCTTTTGGTGCTCCAAAGCATGTTATCCATGCTAACACATCAGCTATGGACTGTGCCAAATTATCAACCAATGGATAAGTCTCCTCCTAATTTGTGAAGTAGTTGATGGCAACGAGTGTGGTTGCTTAGTATCACAGGGATGTTGGGTTGCTTGTTAACCCTCAGCATGATGGATGTATCTGAGTATGCAATGAAGATGACTACAAACAATGCACTGGTGTCAGAGTGCAATGAAGGCATTACATAAAATACTGTACTTGGTTTATTTGTAGTTAAGTATAAAGCTACATAATAGGCTATCTGTGCTCTGTCCACCACGGGTATCAAAACGCGGTTTCTAGTGTTGTAAGTCTGCAAACATACCACTGTGCTACTTGGGGGCACTTTACTTGGTTCAACATGCAAGAAGATATTAGCAAATCACTGCAAATCTAATCCATTATCCTCCTGAATAGTAGCAGTTTTTATTTTTACATATGATTAGTCATTGCTTTCCTATTAGATTAACATGTAAAGTTCTTAACAGAATAATTCCAGTATGACGATACATCTCCTACAGGACAATAATGGATCATTCTGGAACTATTACAGACAATGTTCGAATATGCATGAAAATATTATGAACTGTATTTAAAGTAATAAACAAAGCATGTGTGCTCAACTTATTCAGAAAATATTGTGTATATGTAGTATTCTCGGTAAGATTGATTTTCCCCAAGAGTGAATAACATAGGCCTGCATAATGATGGGAAACTATTTAATAATGATATCACAGATTGATTTATTTTAACTGAGATAAAATTGAAAACTTAATCATTGACATAAATGTTTAAATACATTGGATAGTTAAAATGCACAATACGTTTGTATTTAAATTTAAGTGTCATATAAACATATGTTAAAAATTACGGCAAAGTAAATTTTCGATAATTTGCCCTCAACCCTGGCCTACAAGCTCCCAAAGTTTGTGCAACAGCTCAGCCTTTGCGAGTTCAGTGGTGAGTGACGTCGTTCGTTCGTTCGTTTTTGGCAGTTATTTAGATTTAAAAATAATTATTTCCGAAGAAATAATTACTAATCTAGGGTGCTCGAAGATTAAACAATCCTCCTTAACCCCGCGCGTGGCCAAGGAATATGGGCTTAACTTGAGAAAACAGGAAATTAATGCAGATAAGGTATTGTTACG
>NW_013666662.1:0-1278 GCF_000517525.1 Limulus polyphemus | reverse complement strand
ACATTTTATTCGGAAAGTCACTTCTGAGAGACGATCCACTATGTCATATGGGCCTTCCCATGGAGAAGACAACTTAGGAGACTTCTCTTTGGTCTTCCTGGGATTATACAACCACACCTTGTCTCCTAGTACAAAGCTGACTTCAATAGATTTCTTATCATAACATAGTTTCATGGAACCAGCAGCCGTTTTTAAGTTTGAATGCACTTTTTGAATATCATCCATCCTTTCAGATAACACTTTCACATTTTCAGGCAACTCTTCATAAGGTGGACGTCCTGTTATCAGGTCCACTGACAACCGAAGTTCCCGACCAAACATCAGCTTTGCTGGAGTGTATCCAATGGCTTCATGCTCCGCTGTTTTATAGACCATCAATGGTGGAGGGAGTAAGACATCCCAGTCATCTTGGCAATTATTACAAAACTTTGCCAATTCCTGGCTCTGTGTCCAATTGTACTTTTTTTTACCATCCCATCAGACTGTGGGTGAAGTGGCATTGTCCTGGTCTTTCGTATGCCAAACAACTTGCAGCATTCACGGAACACAGCTGATTCAAAGTTACGGCTTTGATCTTAATGCAGTTCGTATGGCATACTAAACTTGAAGAAGAAATCACTAATACCAGAAGCTACATTTGTAGCTTCCTGATTTGGTATTGCATATGCCTCAGGCCACTTGGTGAAATAATCCATCACCACACAAATGTACCTGTTTCTAGCACGAGTTTGGGGCAAAGGACCAGCAATGTCAATGGCTACTCTTTCCATTGGTGCTCCAACTTGATATAACTTCATTGGAGCACGTCCCTTGTGCTTGGGTCCCCATTTAGCACAACACGTACTGCAGGTCTTGCACCATTCTTTCACATCTTGCCTCATACCTAGCTAGTAAAATTTCTGCCATAGGTGACTCAATGTCTTCTTAACTCCAAGATGTCCTCCTGTTAAACTATCATGGGATTGATGCAGCACAACCTCCTGTAACTTTCTCGGTATAACTGTTTGCCAGGTTGTCACTTTCCCATCTCCGGAAAATACTACCATCTTTAAGCTTCAACTGGTCCCATTGTGCCCAATAATTCTTTGTCACAGGGCTTAGACTAGACACCTTCTCCCAAGCAGGGCACAAAACACTTCCTTGTAGAAAATCAATTATTGGATTCACATCTTGGCCTTTCTCATATTCTGTTTTAATATATATACTTGGTTCCATTTCACTATCATCAGTTCCTTCAGTCACTTTGACTTCAGCTTAATGGCACCTGGTTAGTTCAAC
>NW_013666661.1:366821-373952 GCF_000517525.1 Limulus polyphemus | reverse complement strand
TATATAACTCTATAGGACAATATTATATAACTCTATAACACAATATTATATAACTCTATAGTACAATATTATATAACTCTATAGTACAATATTATATAACTTTAAAAGCAGTGTAGGTTTAAAGAAATTGATATTTATATTTTTATATAATTTCTAGATTTTCAACTCTTTACTTAATCACACAAATAATTGTCTGGACTCGAACAACTATTGCCGCAGTTATGCAGATTTGATGAAATTAGATATACTCTCTATTTTTTTGGCGAATTAGTAAAAAACATTCAAGGGTAATTGAATGTTAAGTATTTGTATTTGGTTTTATTGTATTTATGGCAAAGCTACTAAGGCCATCTTTCGCCATTCCTAATTTTGACCTATTTGACCAGAAGGAAGGCAGCAGTCAACAGCACCCTACCCCTCATTATCCACGCAAAAGGGTTGACTGCCACTCTTATAGCGCACCCACAGCTTAAAATGCAGTGAATATGTTGAAGTATCGCACGGATTCGAACCTGGCTCACCAGCTCCGAGATCCAGAACTTTACCACAGGGGTCAATCACCTGTGTTTCGTGAAATAGACGCACAAAAACCAAGATTACTGAAACACCCTATAGCGATATATATAGATATATTATTAAGGTACAACTAAGTTTATAGAGACGATCTTGGAGGTAACGGCAGTCACCTGCTACAAAGTTTAACTATATAGCTAACTAAATTACTATTTCATAAGTTTACATTTCAACTGCAATTTCTATCAGAATATTTACAAGCGAAATTTTAATCTATGGTAGTTAAACGTCTGGTACGATAAGCGGATGACGCCACCTGTGAACAGATATGAACACAAGTGAGGCTTCAATATTTATGGATTATAACCTAGAGGTCACATATCGCTAAAGCATGACATTACAGAGAGCTGAGTACGCCATATTAAGAACATGTTTTAAATATACAAATCAGCAAATCACATGACAAAAACAGTCGATATGAAATCGCTATGGAATTTATCAGAACTACATTTGTGCATTATTTGATAGTGCGTACGTAGTGTGATGCCACCTAAAATTGATCGTTTTTGAGAAGAGTATGTAACAGTCCTTTCTTACGCGAAATATTCTTATACTCATATCATATGTGTTCAGTTCGGGTATTCAGAATTCCCAAGAGGGGTTATCCCTTGTAATTAATGACATTCTAAAACATAGGAATGTGGATCAACCTAGGGTACCAGATACACCCAGAAAGAGACTTGCAAAAAGTCGTACCCGAGCTGTGGTAACCTAAGTGCGATATTTTGTAACAAGTGAGAATCCACTAACATAAAAATCAGTGGTAAAAATCGTCCACGTGCCCCAAGCAACAGTAAACAACATAATCAAGAAGGATCTCTCACTGAAAAAAGCGACACAAGCTGCTTCCACAATAAAGTTATTCAACTACTGCATACCTCAAGCAGCATGAGAAATAAACGGGTAATTATGTTATTCAACACTAAAACATACCGGTCAAGTTGTCACTGGATGTCTGTAAGATCGAACTGTTGAAACAGGCACTGGAAACTAGCGTCCTCGTACACTTGACGGTCATGGAAACACCTACAGGGAAGAGGAGGGGATTTAAGACATGACAAGACTTACGATGGAACCTTTTGGTTTGGAATTTACATTGCAGGCTATTGTCAGGATACTCAGTCGTCAGATAGTGCATGACCGGTCGTTACAATATGGAAAGTAACGACGTGATGAGACCACAAAACGTTAAAATCCGGGCTTCGACCCCCTGTAGACACAGAATATAGCCCAATGTGGCTTTGCTCTTCAAGAAACAACAACTCTATTTTTATTCGCTGAGTGTCAAACATAAAAATTTCGTTAAGGACTTTATTTCTATGTTTAGACATAAAAACTATATTCGCGTCTAAAAAAAAGTTATTATTAACTTCTGGATTTTCACACAAAAAAGTTTCTTGGGAAAATAATTGAACTTAACTATTGTTCAATGGGCTGAGTAATGGTCTGTTAATTCAATAAATTATTTTCAGAATTTAAAAGATTTGGTTTGTATGGTTTGTTCTGAATTTCGCGCAAAGCTACACAAGGGCTATCTGCATTAGCCGTTCCTACTTTATCAGCTAGACAAAAACACCTGCCACCAACTCTTGGGCTGCTCTTTTACCAGCGAATAGTGGGGATGTCCGTCATATTAAAACGCTTCCACGGTTGAAAGAGCGAGCATTTTCGGCGACGGTAGTTCGAACTTGCGATCAGCAAATTGCGAGTCGAGCGTCCTAACCACCAGTCCATGTCATGGCTCAGAAACATATAACTACAATGTTACACTACATTAAAATTAAAATGCTCTACGATGTCAGCAACATAACAATATTTCAGCCTTTTTCGTTTATTTCATTCTTATTCAAACCTTATAAGAGTTCTAGAAATCAAAACTGTTACACGTCTCCATAACAACCAGCTACAATCTCCATAACAACCAGCTACAAATGAGACATTACGGAATGGCCACTTTAATAAAAGGGAGGATTTTCAGAAGTTCACATTAGGGAATATGATTTGCCATTATTAAAACAAAACAAAAATTATGTAAACACGTAATAATAATAATACCTGTCTGCAAACTATTGAGATATTATATACGTTACGATAATAGTTTAGAATTGTGTAAATTACCATGTTAAAAGCGCAAATATCCAGACGAAAATTTGATTTTATAAAAATTACGCCCAAGGGAATTTGGTGTGTCTAATGCACACTTTTTAGGGGAGGAGTGCGAGGACTTTCTTAGGGGGTGCGAGGGCCACAAAAAGTTGGGAACCACTGGACTAGATGAAAGGTATCTACACTCTTGCCAACGAATAGTGGGATTGGCCGACAGTTTATAACGCCTCCCGCGGCTGAAAGGGCTGGCATGTTTGGTGGAACGGGAAATCGAACCCGCGACCCACTGAGTGCGATTCGAACGTTTCAACCATCTGGCCATGCCAGACCACCCCGGGAAGAGAGAGACAACTATATCCACTTATATAATTAATTCAGACAACGACTTCATTGATGTTATGTTTTATATCTTCTATATCCACCTACATATTTAACTCAGGGAACGACTTCATTGATGTTATGTTTTATATCTTCTCTATCCACCTACATATTCAACTCAGGGAACGACTTCATTGATGTTATGTTTTATATCTTCTATATCCACTTAGGTGGATGCAGAAGATATAAAACATAACATCCATAAAGTCGTTCTCTGAGTTAAATATATAGGTGGATACAGAAGATATAAAACATAACATCAATGATGTCGTTCCCTGAGTTAAATATGTAGGTGGATACAGAAGATATAAAACATAACATCCATGAAGTCGTTCCCTGAGTTAAATATGTAGGTGGATACAGAAGATATAAAACATAACATCAACGAAGTCGTTCCCTGAGTTAAATATGTAGGTGGATACAGAAGATATAAAACATAACATCAACGAAGTCGTTCCCTGAGTTAAATATGTAGGTGGATACAGAAGATTTAAAACATAACATCAATGAAGTCGTTCCCTGAGTTAAATATGTAGGTGGATATAGAAGACGTAAAACATAACATCCATGAAGTCGTTCCCTGAGTTAAATATGTAGGTGAATATAGAAGATCTAAAACATAACATCAATGAAGTCGTTCCCTGAGTTAAATATATATATATTTAACTCAGGGAACGACTTCATTAATGTTATGTTTTATATCCACCCACCCGTTTACTTAATTCAAGGAACAAATTCGTAGCTTGAATTTTTCAAAGCCAAAGATCTAATAATCTATCAATGAACTTTGTGGATTTCATGTTTTATAAACTATTCCCTATTTGTTGATCGAATGATTACGTGGGTTTCATGTTTTACAGTCCAGTGTCTATTAATGCATCGAAAGACTTCGTGGACTTCATGTTTTATAGCCTAGTGTCTATTAATTCATCGAAAGATGTCGTGGACTTTATGTTTTATAGCCCAGTGTCAAGTAATGCATCGGAAGACTTCGTGGACTTTATGTTAGATAGTCCAGTGTCTATTGAATGTAAAACCATTCGTTAGACCTTAAGAATTCTTGTTGGATTTGGTTTTAACAATAAGTATGAATTTCTGTAAACATCTCGGCTAGTTGTAAACCAGTTTGGTAAATATATAAAACACAACAGGGCCGTAACCAAACAGTGTGGTTGGTATAAATATGAGATATAACTTATGGAATTAGGCTACCAACGATACAGTGAGCACGTAAAGAAAGAATCTTAGCGGGAAAATGTATCCGCTGAAGTATGCATGGCCTAAAATTATTCGTGTATTTTAGATTAGGAGCAGCTGTTATGAGTTCAGGCTCTCAAAATCCAACATCTATGTAATTTCTAGTGAACAATGAATGTATTGCAAAGTCTTTATACTTTCGACAGAATGATAATACACGAGTACATAATTTAAACTATTTGCGAGTTTTGAGTTAGGCCTACAGGAGATTGAAAGCGACACCTCATGGTGCTAAAATAGTATTAAACCGTTTATATATATATTTGCAATAATTATCAACTTCGTGTGTATGTAAGATTTGAGAAGTATTGAAAACTATAATATCTGAACCTTTCTAAGACTTTAGTGTCATACAAAAGCCCCCCAGTGACACAGTCTGCGGACTTACAACGCTAGAAACCGGGTTTCGATACCCGTGATGGACAGAGCACAGATAGCCCATTGTGTAGCTTTGTGCTTAATTTCAAACAAACAAACAAACAAAATCATACGTAGACATAAGAATAAGAGAAATGGCAGGAATGATTATAATTTGAAGATCCCTTAAAGTGCGCTTTATTTGAATTTTTTTTAGTGTTTCCTGCACTCCCCCCCCCCCGTTACTGTTTCAGCTTTATAAAATTAGAGTTGTGTTCCATTTCTTTTATGGTGACAACATCTGTTCTAGGCAGGGGTAGAAAACTGTAGAAACTTCTAGAATTGGTTGCATACACCACTCTAGAGTGTCAGGCAGAACAGATGTTCCGACAGTCATAACTTCCAAGCTTTAATACCGTATATGATATGCCATTTTTCATTCCAGCTCTAGGGAACTTGGTTTGCCAGCGTATAGTGCACATTTTAGGCTTAAACTCAGTCAATTTCATCGCTCAATTTCAAGTATACTATGTGACAGTGAAACCCATACGACAAGGTTTACACGTGTACACAAACCCCCTGATGACAGCTTTCCCACAATAGCGTAATGAAGCATTATAATTCATTTACGTTCAGTTCACTATTAGAACAAGTACATTAAAGACAAAGAGGTTACGTTTTGTGTGTAGTTTTTCAACAAGGAACGCTGTTATCATAGTAAACTGATAGTCGTTCATGATTTTTTTTGATGTTTGAAAAATTTTAATTTGATATAAAAATGTATTTAATAAAATATAAAACTGGGTATGTTTGTTGATAACTAAATTTGTTTTATATTTACTTGCGTTGCCATAAAGCAAAAACAGGTGGCTATGATTAGTGTCTGGATTACGATTAAAATATATATATTCGTTTTCAGCGCGTTCACGGCAACACATGTGCACAGTTCCGAAAATGGCGTCAAGTTTTGGTCGTAAAAAGATACATATAAATGAATATTAAATTGTTATTTGAGCGTTTGGATACAATAGACAATTATAGAATTAAAATGCAATCTCTCGAACACAACCAAACCGGGAAAAGTAAGATCACCATAACAACACCTGAATATTTTACTGACTGAAACAAAGTATTGATAGTAGCAAAGTACATGAACTGTTCGGCTGTTTGACGAGCAGAACGTGTACGTGGCGATCGTATATGATCTTGAAATAATTTTATTTTAGGTTTTTGTAATATCATTCACTGTATACAAACTCTACGCTATCAGCACCACCAGAAAGTGTTATTTGGTAGTATATACTTAATCGCCCCCATCCTCCCCTCTCTAAAAAGTATACATTATGTCAGTTTTGGTTTCATGTTTTATAGATAACATTCGTAGTGCTCATAGAGTCATTCAACGGTGACATTCTTTTAAGAAGCTTTTACTGTGGGTACGTTTGATACGTTAACTCCTTACTGTGGGTACGTTTGATACTTTAACTCCTTACTATGGGTAAGATTGATACTTTAACTCCTTACTGTGGGTACGTTTGATACTTTAACCCCTTACTCCCACAGTAAGGAGTTAAAGTATCAATCTTACCAATAGTAAGGAGTTAAAGTATCAAACTTACCCACAGTAAGGAGTTAAAGTATCAATCTTACCCATAAGATTGATACTTTAACTCCTTACTGTGGGTACGTTTGATACTTCAACTTCTTACTGTGGGTAAGTTTGATACTTTAACTCCTTTGATAACTTTCTCTCTCCATCTCATACACATGTACGCCCCATATTTCTTCTGTTTCCACGGCCCGAGATGATAGCGCTAGCTGCCCTTTTCCTGTCTAATGGAAAAGGATTATCAATGAGTGGGCAATGCCGACAAGATTTGCAGTTTTCTGGAACCGTATAGCGAGTGGGGCCACGGATATGAATCGAAAAGCCACCATGTCTCCAAAACCCGGAAAGATTTGATTGTATCGCTTCTTCCACTTCTAAAGAAGTCTTAATCAAATATTTTTAATTACAACTTGTTTCTTACAAAGAGAATATATTGCTAAGAATGAAAATTCCCAATAAGTTCCCCTGGACTCGCTTCAGAGGTTCCTGAACAACCAAATTCTATTAAGCTTTTAATATTACCCGTGCACTGATAATAATGTGTAAACTTAGCATCATGGATAAGTATGATCGATAGGAAGTGTGCGCCAATTCTGAGAGTCAACCAACTCGTCTGTTTATCTTGCTTTTTGCGTTACCTGCACGCATTGTAGATAATTAAAAACAACAATGACTTTAAAATATAAATAACAGCCATTTGCTATTCAATATATTTTCTGATTTCACCACACCCCAGTTCAAAGTTATCCAATTTCTTATCCGCAACCACCTTCTTTCTCTTCCTCAACCACCTTCTTTCTCTTCCTCAACCACCTTCTTTCTCTTCCAACCACCTTCTTTCTCTTTCTCAA
>NW_013666661.1:361060-365849 GCF_000517525.1 Limulus polyphemus | reverse complement strand
AACCACCTTCTTTCTCTTCCTCAACCACCTTCTTTCTCTTCCCAACCACCTTCTTTCTCTTCCTCAACCACCTTCTTTCTCTTCCTCAACCACCTTCTTTCTCTTCCCCAACCACCTTCTTTCTCTTCCTCAACCACCTTCTTTCTCTTCCCCAACCACCTTCTTTCTCTTCCTCAACCACCTTCTTTCTCTTCCTCAACCACCTTCTTTCTCTTCCTCAACCACTGTAGTTTTCTCTGTGTCTAACTTTCAAGCAGTGCCTCTCGTGCACTTGCTATTTTATATCATAGTTTCCATAAGGACGTCTGTTATTCAGAAATAATTCCACGGCATGCACTTTTTAACATGCTTGTAATGAGCGTTTACATGTTCTGTCCGTTTTGTCCGCAGTCCATATGGACATGCATGAAGGCCTTAATTCATCTAAATACCTCCAAGTAGAAAAATCATGTTGTTGAACTAGTTTCACAGTTCAGCAAATTTGATTTAAGACTGAGATTGACTGGTAAATTTCCAACAAAGACATTTTTTTTCAAACTTTAGACCGAAAGAATGCCTTCTCCAACATATTACAAACAACAACAAGACACCTGTACATTTTCCAAACTGAGGATAACCTAGTTTCATTTCATCTGGATCTTTATACAAAAGCAAATCTCAATTTAGAAATTTAGGTAGACATTAAAAAAAAACAACTTCAAGGGACATAATTACCTTTCATTATTTTTATAGGCTGGTCTTAGAGATTAATCGAAAGTCATGTTTTGTGATATAAAACATAATGTTTAGATATAAATATATTGGTCAGTGATTGGTACATATTATTATGATTTGCTACACGTTTTTATAGCGTGCTATTCTAATCAATTCAAAAATCAACTACTGAAGATAATTTCATGCTTAAAATATGACACGAACTCTCATTATTTCAACCAATATGTAAAGTTATACCAGTGATTTTGTACAGGTAACTAGCAAACAGTGGACGGCCAGAGAGAGTGTAGGGCGAGGGGATCGGTTAAACACCCCCCTTAAAGTCGTCTCCTGCAGCATCAGTTAGGTGGAAATTGTGGTAGAACGTTTCAGAACTGTCTGCTTAACGTTCACATAACACAAATTTAGTAGAAAGTTTCAGAACTACCTGTTTAATGTTCACACAGTTCAAGATTTATAAAACGTTTCAGAACTGTCTGCTTAATGTTCACACAGTGCAAGTTTATTAGAACGTTACAAAATTGTCTACAAGTTTGGTAGAACATTTCAGGAATAACTATTAAATGTTCACACAGTACAAGTTTGGTATAACGTTTTAAAACTATCTGCTTAATATTCACACAGTGCAAGTTTGGTAAAACGTTTCAAAACTGTCTGCTTAACGTTCCCACGTGCAAGTTTGTTAGAACGTTTCAAAACTGCCGGCTTCACGTTCACACAACACAAGTTTGGTAGAACATTTCAGGAATAACTATTTAATGTTCACACAGTGCAAGTTTGGTATAACGTTTTAAAATTATCTGCTTAATGTTCACACAGTGCAAGTTTGGTAAAACGTTTCAGAACTGTCTGCTTAATATTCACACAGTGCAAGTTTGGTACACTATGGGCTATTTTGCAACCTCAACATACATATTTAAATATTTTACTTTCAACCCCTTCTTAAACATATTAAACCCTCTTTGTAAACCCAAACCCCCCAAATCATGAAATTTCAGTTAAAATATATGTTAATACATTCTTCAGTGTGACTTCTCATGATCACGCTGTTAAAGTATTCTTCAATTAACATGTTTACATGATTTTCATGTTATAGAAGAGTGGCTTTTCATCATTATTCTGTTAAGGTATTTTTCATCAAAGATATTTATATAATTATCATGGTCTAGCAGAGTGACTTTTTCTTCATCAATCATGTTGACATGATTTTGCATGGTATAGCTAAGGATACGAAACGATTCATTCGACACATCTAAATCATGTGTCGTATCTTTCACTAAATCTTATACTATGCTCAAGATACAACTATTCCATATATCTTAGGTTCCTCTGATGGGGTGAAGGATTGTTCCTGACTCCAAAAGGGAACCGAAAGCCCCCTGGAGGGGTCACCTGCTTTAACCACTCGCACCACTATAAAGTAGTATTTTGTCTGTCAGTCAGTCAGTAGACACAAAAAATTATGTCACATAAGGGACGCTTAACGTTGCAATTTACACTGTCGTGAAGTCAATAAAACGTACGTATGCCATGAATCACGAGAAGAATTATGCACTATGTAGGCTACAATACAGCATGACATACGAAGTTCAAAAAGCAAGAAATAAAAACATTTGTTACTTTTAATTTTGGTTCTATTTACTCTTGAAACAGAACACTTTCGGGGACCTTGCGCAAATACATCTAATTTCGTATACAAGACTTGCACAACGAGATAAACACACACACTCAACATTGGCAAATGAGTGATTCATAAAAATTTAGTCAGTATAATTAAATAAATAACTTAGGGGTTCCTCAAAGCTTACCACACTGTTTCCTTTGTTATCTATCTATTTAATCCACCCTCCCACCCCCAGTAAAAAGCTGACAAATTGCACCCTGGTTATCATTGATAAAGTAACGTAATTTAATTCATATGCTCAACAATGGCTTCTACATTCAGTACTAGTGTATTTGCTGTGCAACATCATCATGATTTTTAAACAAAATTATTAACAAATTTACTGAATATTTAGCAATAAGTGTTTTACTTCATCATCATGTACCGTTTCTAAAGTCCAGAGTTGTTTGTAGAAAACGTTGTCACTTTTGGTTAATATTATCTATTTCGTGCCATGTTTCAATAAATTTGACATTCTTTTAATTATATTAAAGTCAAATGGTGGAAGTTAAGGGAGAAATTTTACAGAAAAAAAACAAAAACATATTGTCAGAAAATAATATAAATATTCGGTGTTGAAACTTCTATCATTACAAATACACCAACAATGATTACAACAGTTTTTGTTGTTGTTGTCCTCCTAGTGGCTCAGCTGTAAGCTCGAGGGCTACTAACGCTAAAATTCGGAGTTCGTTTTTTTTGTTAGCTGTTTGGTTGTTGTTAAGTGCAAAGCTACACAATATCCAACACGTGTATCAAAACCCGATTTTTAGCATCGCTAAGCCACTATGTGGGTCGGCGGGGCTCGGAGTTCGATTCCTACATTAAACACGATGCAAATAGCCTATTCTGCAAATTTCTGCTTAAGCCAATTATGTTTTGTTTTATGTAGAAGAGAGAGATCAGTAAAGAGGGGGAAGGACTTTTGTTATCATTCTGGTTTGGTAACTAAATTATATGAATGAAAGAAATTATAATTGCTCCACTCTGTGTAGCATGTATAAACGTGTTATTTTTTTTCTTTAGGGTTGACAGATGGACTTGTTTTTTTTTATTGAATGTCACATTTTTTTTTACCCATCATCCGATTTTGTTTAAGGACTAACTTTGCCTCAAACACATTGTGCTAAAATAATTAGAGTTATTAACTTATAGTAAACCAGGAAAGTAAACTTTACTTTAGCAACTCCGACATAAACTGAACAAGGTTTCAAAGCGTCCAGCGAGTACTAGCCTAGTGTCTTTTATACGATTCCGCGAGTACTAGCCTAGTGTCTTTTATACGATTCCGCGAGTACTAGCCTAGTGTCTTTTATACGATTCCGTTCTATCAGTTTGTTTAAGTTTTAAGATATATTAAAACAGACAAAGATTGTAAGAATACGTCGTATATTTCATCACTCTTGTTAGCATTATCATTTTTTAGCAAGTTGTTATCATATGTGTTACAAAAAAAGTAAGAAAATGTCTTTTTTTTACTGCAAACGTTATTACGAGTTCGTAAAGAAGCACGATCTGGTCTTACTCTAAATAAATTGAAGTTAACTAATGACTTAAAAACTGTTCTATATAAAAATGATTGTAAGACGCTGAATTTACGAAATAACCTAAAGAAAACTTTTTCACAAAGTCCAAACACTGTATATGGTGTGCTTTGTAAGATACCCGTGATACGTATGTAAAGAAATCAGGTTTTTGGTCTGATGATTTGGTGTTTGTTTGTTTTTGAATTTCGCGCAAAGCTACACGAGGGCTATCTGCGCTAGCCGTCCCTAATTTAGCAGTGTAAGACTAGAGGGAAGGCAGCTAGTCATCACCACCCACCACCAACTCTTGGGCTACTCTTTTACCAACGAATAGTGGGATTGACTGTCACATTATAACACCCCCACGGCTGAAAGGGCGAGCATGTTTGGTGTGACGGGGATTCGAACCCGCGACCCTCAGATTGCGAGTCGAGTGCCTTAACCACCTGGCCATGCCAGGCCCCTCATGATTTGGAGAAGATTTGGAAGTAATTTTCTGAGTAACATGGGAGCAAGGGAACAAACAGTTAAATATTAAACAGATGATCAAGCCAAGACTCGGCTGTAGCAAATATAAAGGAAAAACTGACCACATATTATTCTACAAGTCAGGTAATGTTGGGGTTCAGAGGTTAAGTAATGTCAAAAAATAGTACGTGTGATAGACAAGCATTAGATTTCATCTAGTTCCTCTTACTGGCATATTCTTCTTAGAACAGCTAGATGTCCTTACGTTAAAACAGTGACTAAAACTAGAATAACTAGATGTCCCTACGTGAAAACATTGACTAAAACTAGAATAGCTAGATGTCCTTACGTTAAAACAGCGACTAAAACTAGAACAGCTAGATGTCCTTACGTTAAAACAGTGACTAAAACTAGAATA
>NW_013666661.1:357003-360165 GCF_000517525.1 Limulus polyphemus | reverse complement strand
GTAAACGAAATAATAATTTGATCTAATTAAGAGTTTTTTTTTTCTTCCGATTTGTAAAAAATCCTTACGTGATAGAAAAAATTAATATTATTTTCGAAATCTGCGTAACTGAATTATGGAAAATCCGTCATTAAAACCAAAACAACTTTTATGAAGTTTAAATTCGCAGGCCTGTGATATCTAACTGAGGCTTGCTATAGGTTGTTATGGGCAACCTGTAAGTGTGTTGAAGTCAGATAAATAACGGGCTTCACCGGTGAGACGTGGTCAAAACTGAAATTTGGCTGATACACGAAACGAGCTTAAAGCTCCGATTGGGCTAAAATATGAAGCGTGTTTAAAGCTGATATTGGGCTAAATTACATAGTAAGAGTTTAGGGGCTTGTTTCTCAATAAATTGTTTTTAAATTAAGGTTGAAATCATGTGTGCATAACTGCTATTTAAGACACCAAATACGTCATATGTTTTGTTGCACTGTCCAAAAGCTAAATACGATGGATACATTTTAACGTTAAATGTTATTTTTAACTCACGAGTGCGGGGCCACAAGCAGTCAGTCGCCTGTGTCGCTGTTGCTGAAGGCCGGCACTGTGTTTTATCTTCTTCTTCTTAAATGGCCTATACAAAAGCGAACAGATTGATACACTTTTATATATGTTCTGGTCTAGGCGAATGTTCCCCACCGTCAGAGTATCTTTTACTGGACTCAACCCAAATACCAAATACGCCGTGTTGCTGGATATTGTTCCGGTAGACAACAAGCGGTACCGCTACGCTTACCACCGCTCCTCCTGGTTGGTTGCCGGTAAAGCTGATCCACCTTCTCCGGCACGAATCTACCTCCACCCAGACTCCCCCTTTACTGGAGATCAACTGAAGAAACAGGTTGTGTCCTTCGAAAAGGTCAAACTGACCAATAATGACATGGATAAACAAGGCCATGTAAGTAACTTGCAAAAAAAAAAAAAACTTTAGATATATCTTAGCGGAATTCTATGAAAAAGAAAACAGACAAAAGTTGAATTTTACATCTCGAACAAGGACCTGTTCTTAACAGCTTCTATAAGTATTATGTTTTCTTAAGTCTAGAGTAATAGGTTTCACATGTTTTTCAGTTATCTGTAGGATACGCCAAATTTAGATTTCTGAGAACGAAAAAAATTAATCAATATCAATCTTCTTTTTTGTTTTGCTCTACGCCTAACGCTTTTTTTCATTAGTTATTTCTACTTATTTGACAGTACATGGATTTAGGTTTAACTGTATTAAACTTATATTAAATATGAAGATATATGTCGCAGTGGATTTTTGTTAACCAATCAAACTACTGAGTAAGTGTATATTCTGTTGCAAAACTTAACGTAAAGAACTGACCAAACAAGTTGTTGAAATCATTCATTTTCTATATAAAATACATAAGGAATTCCAACAGTGTTTAATGGGATTACTTACAATGTTGATGGTATTTTTGTTTGTTTGTTTTTCTCTGGAGTGGGGTGGGGTGGGGAGTTTGATTCATGTGTTATTGAGGATCCTGAAACCAAAAACGCCAAGGACTGAGAATTAATTTGGTGCAGAAATACTTTATATAGAAAAAAAATGTGTTTACAAATATTGATGGGGGTCTTTACCCCATATGTAATTCTAATGTTAAAACAGTGAAGTGAGCCATTAAACAATTACTGAAGTTTTGTGCCACAGCAGGTTCATGTTTATTACTTTTGACAACAATTCTAGTGTTAAAACAGTGAAGTGAACCATTAAACAATTACTGAAGTTTTGTGACACAGCAGGTTCATGTTTATTACTTTTGACAACAATTCTAGTGTTAAAACAGTGAAGTGAACCATTAAACAATTACTGAAGTTTTGTGACACAGCAGGTTCATGTTTATTACTTTTGACAACAGTTCTAGTGTTAAAACAGTGAAGTGAACAATTAAACAATTACTGAAGTTTTGTGCCACAGCAGGTTCATGTTTATTACTTTTGACAACACTCCACCAGGGTGAAAACCCTATCAACATCGGAAATCTTGAACTTTAAACAGTTACTGCTAGTTTTTCTTCTTCTTCTTTGTTATGGGATAACTTAATTGTCACAGACTACGATATTTGTTGGTAGGTGAATGAAATAATAGTCTCATGCTTTTCATTCAAGAAGTTTATTAAACGTAAAAAAAAAAAACGTCATAAAAAAGAAACGAAAATCGTGTATTAAAAAATTAAATTTAAGTTTTCAGCCACATCACGTGGTATGGTATGTAAAATAATAAGATCAGACAACTATGTTTTTCTATAAGGCGCCAAGAAAACTGACCTGTCTCATTGTTTCGTTGCTTGTCCACGGTGGACGCGACCGGAGACTCATCAGTAGAGGCTTGTCAAAGCAGTCTTAATCCACGTGACCTTCGTAGCGGAAAGGAGTAAAAAAAAATCGTCACGCAAACAGCTACCACTAGGTGATTGGCTTTGTCCGTCATGATGTATTGTGTCTCAGCACGCAATGTACCTGTGCCGTTCGCACCTTCGTTGTGTGTCACACGTACAGTTTCAATAACAATACTGGAATTGTATGAAGACCAGTAACTGTGAAGTCAATGGTATAAACTTCGATTTTTCTGTCTGCCGTCTGTGCTGAGACCCAGAACAATGCTTCGATTTCAGGTTTGAAACCGATTTTTGTACTTCTTCAGCTGTTTTAGTGACACAGGGAGTTAAGTGAAATTAGCAGTGTTATGTATTAATATTCATTAATTTGCGCCATAATCCCCCCCCCCTCCTCTCCGAGTTTCGTATATGAAGACATCAAATTATTTTTCTCTCCAGTTCAGTCAGAGGATATATATATACACACACACACACACACACACACATATATATATATATATATATATACATATATTGCACGGATTAGTTGTCACGACAATAGTAATGGCCTGTTTAGCTTATTAGATACGTTGTTGAAATTCACGATATTTCACAGTAGACTTTGTCACCATGGTAACCATGTTGACTTTCCTGCATGGATATATTACGCTGTAATGTGACTAATGTGAAATCTTGACGTTAAAATGTATTATCCTCGTTCTGTTTCCTCAAAAGCTTACTGCCTATTTTGTCGAGGGAATAAAAGTATTAACATATTTTTTTTTTTTACAGC
>NW_013666661.1:348314-356003 GCF_000517525.1 Limulus polyphemus | reverse complement strand
CACAGCTGAAAGGGCGAGCATGTTTGGTGTGACAGGGATTCGAACCCGCGACCCTCAGATTGCGAGTCGAGTGCCTTAACCACCTGGCCATGCCGGGCCTCATAAATAGAAATGATTTAGGACCTCAAAGACCCAGAATAACAAATAAATACAGATGCAGCGTGATAAAATTTGAGCATATGCAAAGAAATGGCTCAAATCGTGCCAGAACAAACTTTCCAGGTGTAGTTAGATCGAAATGCACACTCGATATACACGTGAAAGGTAATTTAGATTTTTAATTATTATATTTTACTGCATCAGTATTTACGAAAAAGAATTTTTGCCCTCTGTTTGTATGTTGCCTCGTCACATATTCAAAAACAACTTAACGAGTAAAATGATATAAGCAATGTTGACTGGCTGAATTTTTAAGCAAGAAAGTATTATAGTTCTCTTGTATAACTATCATCTTTAACGTTAAGTTTAAACAGATAAAGATGGATTAGAGTTAAGTTAGGTTAGCTTAGGTTAGGATCTCAATATACTCATTAAATACGACAAATTCAGTGACAAAAGTACTCATTGCCTTCATGCTTAGTATCTCACTCAAGCGACATAATTAGGCCTAACAGCTTCTTTATTCCATATGCTGTGCTTTTTAAAAGTACCTTAGGCTTAGCATTTCTCATCAATAAAGGACACTCATAAACATCCAAGCGAAGATAGCAATAATGCATGTGATATATGGGTAGTATTGCGCGAAATCCATAACAATAAAAACATTCTGAATGTCATGATTTACAGTTCAGCATTTACTCAACTAACTATATCTTACATAAGAAGTAACATTGATAATCGTAAGTTGTGTTATTCATAAAAATAACTTTTTAAGTAAATTCTTAGAGGCAAATTCTAAAGCAACTAAAACGAGGTACAGTAAAATTCCATAACAGAGGTATGGGACAATTATATTGAGGCGACATTGGGGAATCTCTCTAAAGTTACAGAAACTAGGCTTATCTGCGCTAGCCGTCCATAATTTAGCAGTGTAAGACTAGAGGGAAGGCAGCTAGTCATCCCCACCCTCCGCCAACTCTTGGGCTACTTTTTTACCAACGAATAGTGTGATTGACCGTCACATTATAACGCCCCCACGGCTGAAAGGGCGAGCATGTTTGGTGTGACCGGGATTCGAAGCCGCGACCCATAGATTGCGAGTCGAGCGCTCTAACCACCTGGCCATCATTCAGAATGAATGATGCTAAAATATGCATTTCAACTCTTTTTTTTTTTAGGGTAGAAAATGAGGTTAAAATTATCTTTCGATTTTAAATTAATTTAATTTAATTTAAATTAATAGTATCTTAAGTAACATACTCTGAATGTGGAGGGCTTCAACGACCACACGAAAAGCTTGCAACATAATCTGTAAACATACAATGGAATTAATCGATCTTACAAGAATGATTGACATGTGCTTATGTACTGGTATGTTGCAAGCCGTGATACTACGGGTGACATTTGATGCCTACATATTTCAGGTCATTTGACATGCAATGCCGCCACGATAGGCTTATCGCTGGAGACAATTTGTCACAGTCATTTCTGAGAAAAATATTACTATAACTATGTATAGCCAAATAAAGATTTGAAGGAGGGAACTTTAGATAGTTTCCATGGAAGCAGAAATATTCTCACAACAGAGCTTTTAGGACAGCAACAGACTCTGCAATTACACGCCAAGCAAATCCAGAGCAAAGTCCTCATCCGTAAAAAGAAAGTTACGGTTACGAAAGAGAACCCTCCGACCAAAAAGACCATTGCGATGAAGTTGAACATATCTCCTGGTACGGTAGAGACATCTTGCGGTACTGTTAACAATAAATCAGAATATGAATGATGAAAGTTCCCCCCAGCCTCATCTCGAAATCAAATTCTATTTTCACGAAAAAGTTGACCTAAGAAACGGGGATCACAGCAATTCCACACAATGACATATATGTAAAATTCTACCACGCAACTCTAATGGACTTTCGTACTCGTGGTCAGTTTAAACGGGGTCTTAAAGCCAACGACCACACTCAGTGGAGGGTTATTAGAAAATTTACTGAAGATTGATATAAAATTGGTCTCGGCGTTCTTCGCAGAAGCTTGTTACAATGCCACATGGCGGCACAGTGCCTGGAACAACATGGATTTGACCCTCAATATATATATATATATATACGTGTATATGTTTATATATCTAAACAGAAAAAGAAATAACGATAACACAGTTTTTTTGTAGAGAAAGTCGTCCATATCACAAGTAATACAGACCCAGTAAGTAAACGTACGTTATCAACAATGAAGGACGCTAGCCACATTTACAGCGACAGTGAAAATTCATTTTATGCGACACGGTCATGCTTCAAGGACAAGTGAAAAGGCAAATTGTAAGAATGGTTGATAAAAACTTTTATCAATTTTACTAAACTGAAATGTATGTTTCAAATGAACGTAATTGGTCTGTATAATGTGTGAGGGAGGGGGAAAAACCATTTGAAAATCACGTTGCTGTGGTTCAACCCTAAAAAAGGTTTTGTCTCTTACTTTTTTCTTTACGGCAACAATTTATATTACATAATTAAATACAGTGTACAAAGATAGCGCACAAACCGCTGAAATGTATCCATTAAGTAAAAGCGAAAGTACTATTCTATTATCACTCACGTTATCTACCTAACGTCCTAACGTTCTTTGTGTACATTTCTTCAAAATTGGTTTTTTACTAGCTTAGTTTAAAGCTAAAAAGAATTGATATGAATGCTAATATTCCGAAAGCCTAGATTTGAATACTGATATGTTAAAAGACTGGATTTAAATACTGATATGTTAAAACACTGGAGTCAAATATTGTAAGTTAAAAGGCTGGAGTTAAATACTGATGTGCTAAAAGACTGGATTTAAATATTGATATGTTAAAAGACTGAATTTGAATATTAATATGTTAAAAGACTGGATTTGAATATTGATATGTTAAAAGACTGGATTTAAATATTCATATACTAAAAGACTGGAGTTAAATATTAATATGTTAAAAGACTGGAGTTGAATATTGATATGTTAAAAGACTGGATTTAAATATTCATATGTTAAAAGACTGGAGTTAAATACTGATATGTTAAAAGACTGGATTTAAATATTCATATGTTAAAAGACTGGAGTTAAATACTGATATGTTAAAAGACTGGATTTAAATATTGATGTGTTAAAAGACTGGATTTAAATATTGATATGTTAAAATACTGGAGTTAAATACTGATATGTTAAAAGACTGGATTCAAATACTGATATGTTAAAAGAATGGAGTTAAATATTGATATGTTAAAAGACTGGAGTTAAATATTGATATGTTGAAAGACTGGAGTTAAATACTGATATGTTAAAAGACTGGAGTTAAATATTGATATGTTGAAAGACTGGAGTTAAATACTGATATGTTAAAAGAGTAGAATTAAATACTGACGTGCTAAAAGACTGGATTTAAAATATTCATATGCTAAAAGACTGGAGTTAAATATTGATATTTTAAACGAGAACATTTTAACGATAATGATGTCAAATCTACAAATGTACATGGTTAAGAAAAGTGGAAAAAGTTGTTTCAGTTGTTAAACTTTTCCATATTTAAACATTAAAAACGTTTATTGTATACAAGTGTGTTTAGTAAAATAGTTTATTGTATACAAGTGTGTTTAGTAAAATCGTTTATTGTATACAAGTATGTTTAGTAAAAAACGTTTATTGTATACTAGTGTGTTTAGTAAAAACGTTTATTGTATATAAGTGTGTTTTGTAAAAACGTTTATTGTATACAAGTGTGTTTAGTAAAATCGTTTATTGTATACAAGTGTGTTTAGTAAAATCGTTTATTGTATACAAGTGTGTTTTTGAAAAACGCTTATTGTATACAAGTGTGTTTAGTAAAATCGTTTATTGTATACAAGTGTGTTTAGTAAAATCGTTTATTGTATACAAGTGTGTTTAGCAAAAGCGTTTATTGTATACAAGTGTGTTTAGTAAAAACGTTTATTGTATACAAGTGTGTTTAGTAAAATCGTTTATTGTATACAAGTGTGTTTAGTAAAAAACGTTTATTGTATACTAGTGTGTTTAGTAAAAACGTTTATTGTATATAAGTCTGTTTTGTAAAAATGTTTATTGTATACTAGTGTGTTTAGTAAAAACATTTATTGTATATAAGTCTGTTTTTGAAAAACGTTTATTGTATACAAGTGTGTGTAGTAAAAACGTTTATTGTGTACAAGTGTGTTTTTGAAAAACGTTTATTGTATACAAGTGTGTTTAGTAAAAACGTTTATTGTATACAAGTGTGTTTAGGTAAAATAGAAATTCAGAAACTAAAATTTTCAAAATGAAAGAAATGACTTATCGATATCCCCACATTGGAGTGGCTATAAATCTGGGGGCTTATATTGCTAGAACTCGGGCTTGGATACTCGAGAAGGGCGGAGCACAGATAACCCACTGTGTAGTTTTATGGTTAGTAAAAAACAAACGAAGTTTATCAGATTAGATTTGAATATCAATGTTCTCAACTAAAATATTAGAAAAGCGATTTAAATTGTAAATATTCTAAACTACAAGAAACTGGGGTTCGATACCCGTGGTGGGCAGAGCACAGATAGCCCATTGTGTAGTTTTATGGTTAGCTTCAAACAAACCAACTACAAAGTCATTTTGAAAACTTTCTGAAAGCCTTCCAAATTTCTGAACATAGCTCGCTTTTTAGACATAACGTTATATCGACAATTAATTACAGCTGTTCGTTTTTAAGTTACCCCATCACAGATATACGGGTGTATTTGAACGCGATTTTGTATTGTGTATAGGCTCCTGAAAACGAAGATTTGTGCATATGGCGAATATTTTTCAGACTGGAACAACAACAGCCAGTTCAAACTATGTCATTATTATTATTATTTTTAGAATTTTCTTGCAAAGCTACACAAGGGCTACCTGCGCATAGCTTAATTCTGGGCTGGAGGGAAGGCAACTAGTCAGCAGCTTCTAACGTCAATTCTTGAGCTACTCTTATCTGCAAATAGTGGGATTTGTCTGTTACTATTTAAGTGTACTTACGCCTCAAAAGCGTGGAGTGCGTTTCTGCTGCAGCGGGACGCGAACACTGAACCATTAGATTCACAGTCCCGATACTCTAAGCACTAGTTCTTATCAGAACTAGGCTTCTGAGTTCGTTGCACGTGGATGTAGTACCAGATGAATAAATAAAGTCAGTGAACTATTTCTTTCTACAACTTTTAGAATAATAGATCAGTAACTTACATCCAAAAACAATGTAAAATACACAGGCCTTTGTTAGGTAATTGGAGTATTTAGATATAGAGGGCTAGTCGGGTTTTATAAGAACAAACTGTATATGATAATGTAAGGGCATGTTGCCCTAACACATATGTATGCAACTATTTGGCTCATGGCCAATTATCTACCAGTACACAGCACTATGTCTATCAGGAATATTTTGGCATACCAAAGACCCACCATACCAAAACTGATAGAAATGTACATAAAGCCAAAACCTGTCCATAAAAGTCAGTCTGTATATAATTTCAAGTTTGTTTCTTTCTTTTTGGACTTTATATCACATGTCCTTACCACCCAGTTGGTTAACGCTGTGAACGTCGTTCTTATCAGAAGGTACTCTCTTATGGCTTCTTCAGTCATTTGCTATGGTCTGGTGGTTAAGGCACTCGAATCGCAATCTTGGGATCACGGGTTCGAATCCCCTTCACCGAACATGCTCCCCCTTTCAACCGTGGGGGTGTTATGATGTGACGGCCAATCCCACTATTCGTTGGTAAAAGAGTAGCCCAAGAGTTGGCGGTGGTTGGTGTTGAATAGCTGCCTTCCCTCTAATTTATCACTGCTGATTTAGAGACGGCTAGCGCAGATAACCCTCGTGTGTCTTTGCGCGAAATTCAAACCAAACTGAAAGAAGGAACGCGATGTTGCGGCAACGGGACGCGAATTGCAGATCATCCTCACTAAGCCCATCTGAGCTGATAATATTTACAAATTTACTGAATATAAATCCTGTCTTCCCTTGAAATTGTTAATACAACATATTTTGAGTGCAACTGACTTACACGCATTAGACAATTTAAATAGTTAACGTAAAATATATATAGAAGATGAACTATCCAAACACTTTTACTTCAATTTATAAATATTACAGCTGAAGTTTGAAGTTCGACACTGCATCATAAATATCACTTTGTATTAATACATTAAAACTTATATAATACACGAAGTGTCAAAAACCTGACAAACTTTAATCAGATACTTATAGCTTTATTTCTATAATTCTTTATTTTATACCAAGAACAGAGTATTTTTGTGTTAATGTATATAGGTACGTTTAAAATAAATATTAATATAAAGCTAGAAAAAAACAAAGCGACCTTTATTTTCCAGATAATGATAAATAAAACTTTTTATTCCAGCCAACGTTCGCCATTACGGTTTCATCAGAGCTAGTAATACAAGAACAGTTTTGTCTAAAGTCCTCCAGTCAGAGCTAGTAGTACAAGAACAGTTTTTATCTAAACTCCTCCAATCAGAGCTAGTAGTACAAGAAGAGTTTTTGTCTAAAATCCTCCAATCAGAGCTAGTAGTACAAGAAGAGTTTTTGTCTAAAATCCTCCAATCAAAGCTAGTAGTACAAGAAGAGTTTTTGTCTAAAGTCCTCCAATCAGAGCTAGTAGTACAAGAAGAGTTTTTGTCTAAAGTCCTCCAATCAGAGCTAGTAGTACAAGAAGAGGTTTTGTCTAAAGTCCTCCAATCAGAGCTAGTAATACAAGAACAGTTTTTGTCTAAAGTCCTCCAATCAGAGCTAGTAGTACAAGAACAGTTTTTGTCTAAAGTCCTCCAATCAGAGCTAGTAGTACAAGAACAGTTTTTGTCTAAAGTCCTCCAACGTGCTCTACAAATTCTGAAAATTAATATTGCAGTAATTGAAGAAAGTGTAGATTGTTTTAGATTTTGGTTAAGTTATAGTAACATAGTTGTAATTTCACCAGCTATATGTTCTTGTATCTTACTTCTCAGTATACATACATACATATACACATGCATTTCTCTTATAGATAACAAAGTTGAAAATCGACAGCAACCCCTTCGCAAAAGGCTTTCGGGATTCGTCTCGAATTACGGAAATGGAAAGGTGAGTAATTCCATATTCTTCAAGTGAGTTATATCATCGTATCCTTCAAGTGAGTTATATATCATTATACACTTCAAATGAGCTATATCATCATATCTTTCAGATGAGCTATATCATCATATCCTTCAAGTGAGTTATATCATTATATCCTTCCAATGAGCTAGCTATATCATCATATCTTTCAAATGAGTTATATCATCATATCCTTCAAGTGAGTTATATCATTATATCCTTCCAATGAGATAGCTATATTATTATATCTTTCAAATGAGTTATATCATCATATCCTTCAAATGAGTTATATCATCGTATCTTTCAAATGATTTATACCATTATATCCTTCAAATGAGTTATATCATTATGTCCTTCAAGTGAGTTATATCATTATATCCGTCAAGTGAGTTATATCATCTTTAGCAGAAATGACGCGAATAATTCGCATAAATTTGTAATAGTTGTCA
>NW_013666661.1:344629-347981 GCF_000517525.1 Limulus polyphemus | reverse complement strand
GTCAAGTGAGTTATACCATCATATCTTCCAAATGAGTTATATCATTATATTCTTGAAGTGAGTTATATCATTATATTCTTGAAGTGAGTTATATCATTATATCCTTTTGATAAGTTATACCATCATATCTTCCAAATGAGTTATATCATTATATCTGTCAAGTGAGTTATACCATCATATCTTCCAAATGAGTTATATCATTATATCTTTCAAATGAGTTATATCATTATATTCTTGAAGTGAGTTATATCATTATATCCTTCAAATGAGTTATATCATTATATCCGTCAAATGAGTTATATCATTATGTCCTTCAAGTGAGTTATATCATCTTTAGCAGAAATGACGCGAATAATTCGCATAAATTTGTAATAGTTGTCAAATGAACAAAAACTACGAGATATTGATACTTCTTGGCTTTACTCTGAATATAATGTAACAAAAGTAAAGTAACTTATGTTACAATAAACAAAACTGGTTTTATTGGTCAAGGCGTGTCGGGATTTGATGATATAATCAGAAAATGATAGTCATTTTTCATGAAATTGAATTTAAATGGCAAAGGATGTTCTCACAAAAGTTTCTGGTAAATGTTACTTTTCATCATGTCCATCTTTAAGTTTTTTTTTATTATATATATCTCAACTCATAGATGTCAAGACATGGGTAACACGTAAAACTAATTTTAAAAAAGTGACCGCTAGGACACCAAGCAAAAAATCACTTTTTTTTGTCTAATTTCAAAATGTTTCTTCTTCTTCTTCTCTCGTGATTTATAACATCAAAATATTTCTTCTTCTTCTTCTCTCGTGATTGATAACATCAAAATATTTCTTATTCTTCTTCTCTCGTGATTTATAACATCAAAATATTTCTTCTTCTTTCGTGATTGATAACATCGAAATATTTCTTCTTCTTCTTCTTTCGTGATTTATAACATCAACATATTTTTTCTTCTTCTCTCGTGATTTATAACATCAAAATATTTCTTCTTCTTCTTCTCTCGTGATTGATAACATCGAAATATTTCTTCTTCTTCTTCTCTCGTGATTGATAACATCAAAATATTTCTTCTTCTTCTTCTTCTCTCGTGATTGATAACATCAAAATCTTTTTTCTTCTTCTTCTCTCGTGATTGATAACATCAAAATATTTCTTCTTCTTCTTCTTCTCTCGTGATTGATAACATCAAAATATTTCTTCTTCTTCTTCTTCTTCTCTCGTGATTTATAACAGGCTTCCTTTATTTTATTCTAGGATCGATTCTTATGTCACAAGAGATAATGTCTTTATCATGATTCGTGTATATCATCATACACATCCTAGTGGCTAATCTTCGGCATTCCTATATAAATCATAAGTCTTTATATAAATCTCTGTGATTCAAGTTTTTAATTTATACATGTTTTTATACTAGTATCTCAGTTATTGTTTTAACCGTCAGATTACTGACTTGTTTTTATACCATTCTCTGCTGATAGACCTCACATATATTGCGTTAAGTATCTTATGTTTTTGTTATTTACAGCACTCACAATAAAAAAAAGAAAGGACTAGCAAATAAATTGGTTTGGTTTGTTGTGAATTTCTCGCAAAGCTACACGAGGGCTATCTGCGATAGCCGTCCCTAATTTAGCAGTGAAAAACTAGAGGGAAGGCAGCTAGTCATCACCATCCACCCTCTTGGGCTACACTTTTACCAACCATAAGTGGGATTTACCGTCACTTATAACGCCCCCCTGGCTCACTGGGCAAGCATGTTTGGTGGGACAGGTATTCGAACCCGCGACCCTCAGATTGCGAGTCATGCGCCCTAACCACCATGGGTCATGCCGAGTCCAAACTAAATAGTTGCTAAGTAGGATACATACTTACATATCGGTAGTTAGTGGGATTATTACCGGTATTTTTGTTAAAATACTTTTAGTGTGCCTGATTTTCTATGTAAGACATTCAGGAGACCTCAACAATAGTTAGATGGGTTATTTGCAATATTAATGGTATTTTTGTTACAACGTTTTTTTTTTTTTAATTTTCCATGTAAAATATACAGGCGGCCCCAACAATAATAAGAGGAATTATTTACAATATTTAATAGTATTTTTTTTTATAAAAATCATTATTGACTCAAACACTTTTAAGATTTGTTTGTTTGTAGCTTAAGCACAAAGCTACACAATGAGATATCTGTGCTCTGTCCACCATGCGTATAGAAATCCGATTTCTAGCGTTGTAAGTCTGCGGGCATGCCGCTGTGCCCCTGGAGGGGCATATTTTAAAGGAATTCACCGGTAATTTGTGCATAAATATTTTAGAAAATGTGCTTTGAAAGCCGATGGTAATAACTCATCGATAATTCTAGGGTTAACATAGCTTTAGTTTGAGCTCTTTTTTTTTTAGGATTTAAATACTTATTTGTTAACTTTCCTGGTTTGGACAAAATATGAAGTTAGCTTAAGTTTATTCTATACACTATTATTTTTTTCGATGGCTGATTAGTTCCAAAAGAATTACAATAAGACCGAACAAGTTACTATAACCCGGCCTAATGCAGCTACAAAAAATAAAATAAAATCTTAACGACTGAAGGCTAGTTTAAAGTCAAATAATTATCGCCCCAATACATTGATGCATCACCACACTTATTAGCCTAGAAAAGTACAGTATTTTAAACGACCGATAGAACAAAGGTTTCTAGTAAGGCCTATGAAACTCTGGATTGAACAGAGAATCTCGTTGATGGCGGGTCTATAACAGATGAGGTGCAGATAGAATGTTGTTTTAAATATTCTTATGACAATTTACCCGCATTCATCCACTTACGAGTGACGTCTGTAAAGTCAGTCAATCAATTTGGGAATGTTTCATAGACACTACCCCCTCCCTCTCCCCTCCTTCACAAAAAACACACACACACACTTTATGCTTTGCTTGCTTCGGCGTTACGCCTTTTGCAACTTAATATCGATATGTATCATTTTGTGTTTATAGGTGGCTTGACAATTTAATTATTTCAGAAAACTTTCGTTTTCCGGAATGATTGAGACGATGTGTTAGTATTACTAATGGTAGAATTATTCGGACTATTATTATTATCGTCTTTATTATGTGTATTATTATCTTCACAACATTTCGACGGCCGGATAATTCACTGGTCGAAACGTTGTGAAAATAATAATGGACATAATAAAGACGAGAATAACAGTTCGAATAATTATACCATTAAATTTCGTTTAATTTTAGGGTTATGCAAGATATTTTCTCTTAAGAGCTTGTTAATTTTACTGTTTATTTATGTCACCATCTATTCGCCCCCCCCCCCAGTGGCACAGCGGAATGTCTGCGGACTTAC
>NW_013666661.1:337994-343724 GCF_000517525.1 Limulus polyphemus | reverse complement strand
CAGAAACCGGATTTCAATACCCGTGATGGGCAGAGCACAGATAGCTCTTTGTGTAGCTTTGTGCTTAAATACAAACAAACAAACACCATTTTTCGGTAACGCAATGTAAGAATGCTAGCTGAAAAGCTGCAACGCTTCATTGCATTGAATAAAAAATAAAAAAAAAAACGACGCCATATTGCTTTTCTTGTGAAAGTTTAGAAGTTATTATATTATTCCCCGTGAAGAGAGTTTCGGTAAAATGCGTGTTCTCAAGAAAAGTGTCATCGTAGTTTGATCGTGGGAGGCGGGAGGGTCGTTTGTGTTTACAAGGATAAAATTCCATACACACACACACGTGGGCGTCATGGCCCATTGCAAGGTTGTGTGGTGAGACCTGTAATTCTACACTTAAACTTCTCCAAAGCAAGAAGGAGAATGAAAGATTCGGAAACAAACAGTTGAACAGCAGTCTGACCAAAATGAAAATTCATGTCAAAAAATTAAAAGCCCACTCAGTCAGAAAGAAGCACGAGAACGTTGGACAACTAGCATCCACGTGGGAGGTCTGGTCAGTGAAAAGTAAATACGTTTCCACGTGCCAGGATTAACAACTTAGCTGCAGAATTTCTAGTTACCATTGGAAAGGGAGAACTGTGTAGTCAGTGCTGTGTACTGAATCAGTTACAAGTTATATATGAACGATAACTTACGAACAGAATGGGCTCAAGTGCCAGATGAGAGACCATTATGGCTCAGGCACAGCCGTCCCTAATTATAAACTGTGGGCTAGAGGGAAGACAACCAGTCCGCAGCACTCGTCACCTGATGCGGCCACTCTTAACCGTTGTGAGGAACTGATGTTCACTATTATAACGCATCCACAACTGTAAATTGCAAAACATGTTTGGTAGCACCACGTCTCGAACCAAAGACTCTCGGATCCTCAGTATGATACGCTAATCCCTAGACCACGCTCAGTGCAGACAGAGGCCCGGCATGGCCAGGTGGTTAGGGGGCTCGACTCGCAATCTGAGGGTCGCGGGTTCGGATCCCCGTCACACCGAAACATGCCCACCCGGTGTCCGGACGAGGACGCCAGTCCTACTCCCGGATACTCATTTGGAGGTGTGTGGAACACCGTACGAAAAAAAAAGAGAAAGAAATGAAATTGAAAATATTACACAACACCAAATCTTAAAAACATCTTCATTGTTTCATTCTCGATAGTTTTATATAGTAAAATGAACACCACAACTTCTATCAGTATAACGAATGGGGAGGTAAAGATAAATATTAAAATTTTGTTATGTTACAAGTTCACCAACATGCACAAAGCAGAGCGTTAAATCACATGCTTAATAACACGTGTTTATATTTATAGAAGCACGAAATCCGTCGCTCACATCAATTCACCATAACAACTTGGATAATTATTTCATTCTTGTTATATATTGGTAAAAAAAAAAAGTAATTTGGCAGATTTCTTTCAGATGAGATGAATGCCATACCTGAAAATCTTGAATAATATAAAATGATAAAACAAGCTTGAGCAACACTGAAGAAGTGTAGACTAAAACCAGGCTGATTCGAACCGTGACCCTACCCATTGGACGAAATGCTCGAAGCACTTTTGCAATTGCTAAGACATTAAAAGAAGTTTGAAAAATGCTGACCGGTGTCCAATAAATTTCAAAAATATGAAGAGTAATGTGCAATTCGTTTTACTACACGTGGACCACATCGCGCTCTATTCAGAACTTAACTTATTTGTGAAATGTTTTTCTTTTCGTTTTGTTTGGAATTTTGCGCACAGCTACACGAAGGTTATCTGCGCTAGCCGTCCCTAATTTAACAGTGAAAGACTAGAGGGAAGGCAGCCAGTCATCACTGCCAATTCTTGGGCTACTCTTTTACCAACGAATAATGGGATTGACAGTCACATTATAACGCCCCCACGACTTAAAGGGCGAGCATGTTTGGTGGAACGTATTTATATACATCCTTACACCATTGATAGAATAAATTACAAAACTTCATTAAGTTTCATTGCATACGTCGCTTGGCATGCTATACTTCTCTGCAAGGTAACATGCCTATAACTTCCCCATCGAAAAGTTTCTATAGACACCATAAGGTACATTCCTTCTGCATTGATAGAAGCTAGACTTAAGCTATCTAGCTTAACGGACCAAAGCTCTTTGCCGTGGGTTATGATGTGACAAGAGCTCCTTCTCCATAAGGACTGAACTTATATAAGTATCATAGTTTAAACATTGTAAAGAAATATATTGTTCGTACTAATGAAGCAATTAAATGTTATCCGTATATAACACCCATTTGAAGTGTTAACCATACATAACACCACGATACAAGCATACCTATCTGTGCACCTGCTACACTGTTTTATGCACAAACATACATACGCATACGTATAAATGTTATTAGTGCAAAGCATTGATTCCCCCAAAGGGGAACGAAGGCCACCTGGAGGGTTTATCTATTTTAACCACTCGCACCAATATACAGTACTGTGTTGTCAGTTAGTCAGTAAATGACGTCACATAAGTGACGCTTACCGTTGCAGTTTGTACTTCCATGACGTCAGTAAGACGTGCGCATGTCATGACACACGAAACGAATTATGCGGAAGTGCATCTAATATATATATACATCATTTATTTGTATACAGTTTTATAAAAGCTTTATCGCCACAAGAAGATAAATAAAACGTTATTTCAACTTCAAATTGTCGACTTATATTTATACCGTTTAGTACTGGTGAGGTCATATTGTATCATATTGACTAATTAACTATTTCTGATTTTTACAACATTCAGTGTTAAAAAAAGTGTGTGAAGTCACTAGTTTTCAATATAAAAAAACGTATATATATAGGAGACGTAGCAAGATTAGTGGGATTAATTGCAATGTGGAGGATGTTTTGATGAAGTCTTCATCCTACAGTAAATATGACCCATAAATAAGAAAGTGTGCTTTCATAGCTGATGGGAGTGGGTACTGGAGCCCATCGCTAGTTTTAGGGTTAAGATGCCAGCTTTTATTGCACGTAAAAGTAACAGAAGCTTCAACAATTTTAATAAGAAAATATAACTTTCCAGAACTTTTAATTAGTTTTTTACATGGGTGGTGGAGTGGAAAACGTCTAAAACACAGAAAACTGGAATAAATTAACTATAAAAAACATCATGTTTATCTTGTTCGTATCAATTTTTCATGTAACAAAAAACTTAAATTATTCTCTGTCAAAATGTTTTTTTTGTTGGTTTTCCTTGACGGTGCGCGATAAAAAACAACAACAAAAACAAAATACACGTACGACAGATAGTAATTTTAACGGAGAAAAAAATCTAAATTATTTCCAGACTAAAGTTCAAATCAATCTCCTATTGCTTGACCTAGTCTCGGCAGAGGTTTTTTTTTTAATATTTTGGAGTAATACATGCAAATTTATAATTCAAACTAATTTTTAATTCACGAAAGTAAGATTTTCTGAGAACACAATTCAAAAACAAACACAACAGTGGCAAACGTTTCAAAAGACATAATTGTGATAAAATAACTAAAGAACGGGAATATTCTACGGCATTCACTAATTCGTAGATATATATGTACAACTTGTTTTATTCAAGGCATGGCTAATATGTCTGACCAGCTCTGTGATGGCTCAGGGCTCTTAAAGCTAAAAGTCAAAGTTCGATCCTTTCGGTTGGCATATCGTAGACATGTACAGTTTTGCGCTTAAGCTGGTCAATACATAGAGGAAAATGCCACTTTCTTAACGGTTGTTTCAAATAACCTAATGATTACCAATAAATTGTTCCACGATAATTTCAGAAATGATAACCTAATACCTTTTAAAAAACAAAACCATCATAGTTACGTGATAAAAGTTACAGAGAGGTTCTGTTAATCAGATCCATCATTGACGTCACATAACTAAAGGAAGCTTTAATACTATTTGTCCTTAAAACAACAACAGCAACAACAACAAAAAACTAGCAATAACACGAGAGACGGTCCTCTTAAAATAACTCCATTATTCAATCTTTTACGATTGTCGGAATAAAAGTAGGCCCGGCATGGCCAGGTGATTAGGGCGCTCGACTCGCAATCTGAGGATTGCGGGTTCGAATCCCCGTCACACCAAACATGCTCGCCCTTTCAGCCGTGGAGGCGTTATAATGTGACGGTCAATTTCACTATTTCTTGGTAAAAGAGTAGCCCAAGAGTTGGCGGTGTGTGGTGATGACTAGCTTCCTTCCCTCTAGTCTTACATTGCTAAATTAGGGACGGCTAGCGAAGATAGTCTTCGTGTAGCTTTGCGCTAAATCCATAACAAACAAACAAACAGAATAAAAGTAAATGTCTTTTAATCCGTACATATGATGTGTACTTAATATAATGCTACAACATCAAAGAAATGGAACCATTACTTGGTTATACCCTCTTTGATAATATATGTACATATATTCTACATGAGTGACAGCAAAGTAGAATAGGTTATAATACGTCAACAACACTATATCTGCCATATCTGGTGCCGACGAGGCCTTTCACACAATACCGGTACTCATCAGACCAGCTGTGATATTAGTGTTACCTAGATCTTGGACCGTGCAATAGTTATACATTGTTTGTCCAAGCTGATATATATATATATATCTTTTCCTATAAAATGGGTATCACTATTTTAACATGCCTAACAATAATAAAAAAAAAACGTTGCTATTTTTCACTTTATCTCATAAACACCAAAATACGATGAGATGATAGAAAAAGTAATATATTTTTTGTATTTCGTGAGAAAACGCGTTAATTGAATTTCGTAGTATGACAAAGAGCACGTGCTACGTACATATGCATATGCAATCTTTGCGCGTCAAACGTAAAATATTATATGCAATCATTTTATGTACACAAACATTGTCATTTATGTGTAAATATATATATATATATATAAGCCTACACACACGTAAATATATATATATATAAAGCAAAAAAGCTTTGTCGTGTCTATAACTTTGTAAGCAGTTAAATTTCTTGCACGAAGTCTCTCCCTACTTTGTTTCCGTACGCTACTCCATTATTCAAGCACGTTTAAAGGCAGGTAGCTCGTGACTTGTCTACCTTTTAGAATCCGTCTATTAACTCCATTTCTGTAATGCAGCCTCTAATCCAGCACTAGCCGCCGCTTGCTTTGTTGCCAGAGGGGTTCGGGTGGAACCAAAAAGAGTCTGTCAAATTTGATTAACGACGGAAAAGCTGTTATGATCACTAGAAACTTCTAGAAACTTCCAGAAACTTCTTTTCTTCACGATTTCATGCTTCTTCCGACCGAACGCTCCCTGGCGGGTCGTTTTTGAAGATTTTTCCTCCTTGAGTTTGTTAGTCCGTTCTCTTTACTTTTTCTTCAAACAAAAAACAAAAAAAAAACCTCCAGTAGTGGCGTTAAGAAAATATCTATTAGCATATAAAAGCAATTCGTTGTAATTTCTCTAAAATCCTATTTCTTTTAACTACCTATTTCAGAATACATTTCCCACCTGAGTTATATAAGCTTAAAAAGTATGTAGTACATATGTTACGATGTGGTCACAACAACAAAAAATATTACACATAGTAGTTCGTACAGTTCTCCCCCCCCCCGGTAAGGTAAGATAGCGGCAAGTCTATGAACTCATGACACTAAAATACGGAGTTCGATTCCTCGCTGTGGACACAACAGAT
>NW_013666661.1:333727-337883 GCF_000517525.1 Limulus polyphemus | reverse complement strand
GGGGTGCGCGCGTATATTAGGTTTAGTACTTTTAACTTTGGGACTTTAGAGTATAACATAAATCGGGGTAACCGAAACATAAGTGGGGGGTGGAAATAATACATTCAAAACCTTATAAGTAAACACCTAATTAGCTACTCTCATTACCTGGTTGTTTTTTAGTTTCGACCTAAACAGGGAGCTAATGTTCGGAAATTTATATCTCGTGACTTTATAACCTTGAACTATCAAGGTGACACATTTATTACAACATGATAAAAGGTCCGAGGGTACATCCGTATTTGGTTGATTTTGACCTTTCCTTGTGACTTCACCTTTGCTGTTGACTGCCTTGCAGGTTCTAATAGAAACAATGAAACTGAATAATCGGACTTAAGTACATTCTGTGAGTCGTTGACTTATTGGCTTATTTTTGTCCTGAATATATAATATGAATATTCTTAATTTGATTGAATTTAAACTCGAAAATATTCACTCTTATAGCTATTAATATGGTTTGGTTTGAATTTCGCGCAAAGCTACACGTGGGCTATCTGCGCTAGTCATCCCTAATTTAGCAGTGAAAGACTATAAACAAGGCAACTAGTCATCACAACCTACCGCCAACTCTTGGGCTACTCTTTTACCGACGAACTGTGGGATTAACCGTCACATTATAACGCCCCCACGGCTGAAAGGGTGAGCATGTTTGGAACGACGGGGATTTAGGATGTTCTAGAGGTTGTGAAAGTAAAACCCGAAAACTGTTAAATGAAAAAAGGTATTTTTAGTTTGAAAATAAAAATCACCTTCCATTCAAACTATTCAGATTCTGACTCCATAAGTTCACAGGCAACCCTTGGTAAAACACTCAATCAAATAATCTGATTTTTCTTTTACAAACGACTTATAATGATTACTTAAAGATTACCAAATTCCGTGAATATACACAATTGCAACATTACAGTATGTGTAGTTTCATGGTTATATAGTGGATATATAGCCCGTAAAGAGAGTTTAAGAAAACTAAGAAAAATGGTGATCATTTTACAGAAGGGGCGTAAAACCTGTTTAAACTACTTTGAGATTTAAAAATGTCGTTAATGATTAAGCCTAATAATATTTAGGTCAGGGCTGTGTGTCTACATTGAACAAGTTTATAGAAGCTAATCGAATACCAGTTATCTCCTAAGGAACGAAGTTTCTCAGACTGTAAGCAATGTGAAGTTCAAGTAATTCTGATAGATACCATCGAGTAAGGAAGTTTGTATTTGTTGTTTGCGTATAAACGTTTATAATCAACATTATTTTATAGGTAACAGTCAAATGGTGCCTATTCCGAGTTTTGACCGTATTAACAGAAACGTAAATAATCATTTACTTTAAAACTTCGTGAAAAATTAAAGAGTGTACGCCAATTTAAAACGAGCAACAAAGACAAAAAGTAAGAACAGACCTAAAGGAAATTTTCTAAAGCCCAGCATATAGTAGGAATTAAATCGACACCTGGTATAATGAAAAGTTTCTAGTATTTCTTAACATGTTTCAAGAACTTTTTACTTACAACCAATCGGGTAAGAATGCCAGATCACGTGACAAAAACATTTCTTATCACAAAATGGCTGCCATAAGTAGCACGAAAATTTCAGGTAACATATTGTATGTGTATGCCGGGCTTAAGAAAAGCGTGCTGTATCTTTGTTTCGGTTAAACATATTAAATTCTCACAATCGTTACTCATAATGTATCACTTTAATTCACGAGAATCCACGTGTTCCATTTGAAACAAAATCTCAATATTAGAGTCAGTTGGAAAAATGTTCAATGCAAAATAACGGGTGAATTATCCCTCTCACCGCCCTCCCCCGCTAACATATCAATTTACCTATTATTATTAGCTTTTTCATCTTTAAACATGTGTATGTAATCGATCTAGCTAAAATGGTGAAAGTTGAAACTTCTACAAACGTCACTTCCTGGTTGGTCGTTGTATATGTTATGCTGGATGGTGTGAAGTCATTTCCTCTCATCTGAAGTAAGTAAACCTAAAGATTGACAGGAATTTTTGTTTGTTTGAAGTTAAACAAAAAGCTAAACAATGGGCCATTAGTGCTGTGCCAACCACGAGTATTGAATCGAAACCAGAATTTTAGCATTATAAGCCCACAGATTTACCGCCGAGCCACTGGGGGAGAGGGGCATGAATATTTGTTCAAACTCTCGTTAAGACCCGTATGCATCTAAAATTCAACCCACATGTCTGTATGTGAATCTTCCACTGTGGCTGTTACGTCTTAAGTTGGCCTTCAGACTACGATGTTTGTGTTGTTTTTCTCTCTCTCTCTCTCTTGGCTCATCTGAATGCAACACTGCGCAGGTGTTATCCCGAGTTTTCTTTGAATGGTATTATCCTTACGTGATAAGTTATGAATTGGGCATACGAAGAGTTTGGATCAGCTGTCGGCTAGTCACTTATATGGCCAGTTTTATCTTGGTTTTTTCCCTCCTTGATAAACTAATGAAACGTAGCTCATTTTCAAACAACAGTTTCATCTAGTTTATAATTCGGGTCCGTGACTTAGATAAACCCTTAGTGGTTTTGGATGTTAACGTCGCTAATCTTGACTCATTTTCTGATTATGTTGACCTCACTGGCGTAAATGTCCTGACAATATAGATTACACAAGCAATATACACGTTTTGTTTTTAACGAAGGGACGTTTGGAGTATTTCTTTTTTTTTCTTCTTCTTCTTTTTTTTAAGGGATATCTTCGAAAAATATTCATTGTTCTGTAAGTGGCAACTGGTAAGCCTTACGTGCTTTCAGTTTTTGACTAGTTACTGCTATTATTTCTATTAGATATTCGTATTAGTTTTAAAATATCCTCACCAATGTAATTAAGAGTTTAAAATATTGCGTTTGAAGAGTAACCACGTGGTAGGCGTTTGCTGTGTACCTAACAAATGTTATTGACATACTTATGAATTTGTCACGGAAACGTGAGTACTTTAATAAACTAAACGTTAGCTAAGCCTACAAACGTGAGTTAAGCCTACTTTATATTTACAAACGTAGTAGAGTCGTCATCTGTTCTAATCCATATTAAATGTGTGTGTTTAGAGAAATAAATTCAGGGTCTAACAATAAAACTATCCGACAATCGGAACGTAAAAAATGATGCTAAAAATAAATGTGAAGCCCAATCTATCATTCGGCTTACCACTTATCATCCCTCTTCAGCAACCCTTGATAAAGACATATTGGAAAACTAGACTAGATTGGGCTTCATATTTATTTTTAGTGTCTTAAACGTTTTGTTTGCTGAATAATATATTCTTAAAGTCTTATGTAAATAAGTTCGCTACAAACACCACAAATAGAATAAGAAATTATATTAAAGATAATATGTAATAATTGTTATTATTCTTTGCGGTTCTGCTTTTAAGTTTATATTTAGGCGAACCAATTCAAGTGAATAACTTAGGCTTAAGTTTAATTACACGAACAAATCGTTAATTGAATAACTTGTATTCTGTTTGTTATTAATATCAAATCCCCCAAAGTGTTTTCCTTATAATTGGATATCGTGTTTTAGTGGCATGAAAACATGTACGTTTCTTCTGTTTGTTTAACGTTGTCTCTATCATTAACTCCGTGGTTAATGCTTTTTTTTCTTTTTTTGACCCAGGGAGACCATGGAGTCTATGATATCAGATAGCTCTCACTCACATCTTCGCTCATATCTCGATTTGGATCCCGAGGGTGTGCTACTCCGAGACAAAGCGGCTTTGTTAGGCTTATCCCCCAGACCTTCAATTGTGTGGAAACCGCCTGGACTTCCAGCTACTCTCACACCCAATGAATTGTACAATATTATATCCACTAACCCGAGCTATTTGCCAAATATTTATTCCTTCAATCCTCCAAGTGTTCATTCCTCTCTTATGGGACTCCCTTCTCAGATATGGTCCCAGTGGGCAACAAATCACTCTGGTGGGTTTGGACATCTAGGAATGATGACGTCACTTGCCAGTCCTGACACAGTTTCCGGTTCTGCTCACCTTACTAGCGTATTTCGTCCAATAGCTCATCACCATTCGGAATCTATGTTTAATCCTAGTGTTCATAGATATACACCGTATTATTTTACCCGAAAAGACTCATTATCGCCCTCTA
>NW_013666661.1:332149-332919 GCF_000517525.1 Limulus polyphemus | reverse complement strand
TGTAGAAATTAAAAAACAAAAGATGGCTGTTAGACTGATTTCACTTCCTGTGAGAATCTCTGTTAAAAACAGTGCACGTTCAAGTGGCTGTGTTAACTCAGTGAATCAAACTTTTGCAAAAATCGTGTTCTACTGTATTCAAACAAATACATATTACATAAAAAAAATGTCTTTGTTCGATAACGAAATAGACAAAATGCAGTGTGTGTGTGTATATATATATATATATATAGTGTATATGTGTGTGTGACGAATCTGCAAAACGTTTCTTTAAAAATATGGCTCTAGTCTCGCTCGTACTACGTGTTATATGGACGAATAATCATAAGAATATTTGTGCCTATAAAAATAATGATATAAATGCTTTTTTTTTTCATTTACTAAAAGGCTTAGACATTACATTTTTCAAACTTTTTAAATAATAATAATAAATAAAAACTAATGAAAGGGTAATTCTGTAAAGTTAATTTCTAAGCTTTGCATTTAAACGAAAATAATAATTCAAATATTTCGAAGAGGATAACGACACATTGCTTTGTTCTACACTTCTCTATTTTCAGCTACGCAAACTTTGTGCGTACTATAAAGTTTTTTTTTTCTGATTCTTCAATAATGCGCGTGGAATAACATGTAATGACGGAATGATTTAACCATGAACAGTGTAAGTCAGAGCAATGTGTCTACGTTTTATATATGCACAGATTTTGTTGTCCTCACTCAGCTACTTGTTCGATAGTTTTATTTGACTTTCTTTTGTGACCTGCGCACCT
>NW_013666661.1:328327-331262 GCF_000517525.1 Limulus polyphemus | reverse complement strand
AGCTTAATTAAAAACATTTACGGACTTTTATAATATGTTTGTCTGTCTGTTTATGTTCACGTACATACACATGTGTTTACTTTTAATGTACCTGTGTTTTAAGATGATCATACCTATCACACCTATAATCTTGGCCAGGGGCTTCCAAACTACGGCCCGCGAGTTCGGTTTTAATATTATAAAAACAAAAATAAAACGCAATTGAGCAAAAGCCAATCTGATCATGCATGCATCCGTACTTAATTTTACCACGACCCATCCGGCCCGCGAAGCCTAAAAAAGATCTACCTCCCGGCCCTTGTCCAAAAAAGATTTGGAGATCCCTGATCTAGGCGAACATATAAGATAATATAAAAAGATAGGTGTAAAGATTTTGGTGTTGAGAAGATGGGTGAAAAACTGTTAAACTTCAAAAAGCATGAAAGAATTAATTGAAATTCCAAAGGTGAGCTTAGATCTAGTATAATACAAATGAAGTTGCAAATAAGTTCCTAATATTGAGAAGATGGGTGGTGGAATGTTTTTAATTAAGCTTCTAATATTGAGAAGATGGGTGGTGGCACTCACAAATATATATAACCAAGCTATACAACACCGAGAGTTTTTGAGATTCATCCCAGAGGAACTGTTGATAGTATCAGTCTAACCAGTTCATCACTAGATGACTCTTTCTTAAATTTTAGATGAAAACTGAACCGCTAAACACTTTAATTTTCTTGCAGGAAAAAAAAAAAAAACTCCGTGGGTAAGATTAATGTCTTTACTTACTTTCAGATAAAAATTTTGTACAAATTTTCTAGCCTATGGTGAAGTAAAACTTTTTACAGAAAAATATGAAAGAAATAACAGTTGCTAAAGTTTAGAGGAACACTTTCATTCGCCTATAGCAAAACTCCCAAAATGGAATTGTTTGTTTTGAATTTCGCGCAAAGCTACACGAGGGCTATCTGCACTAGCCATCCCTTATTTAGCAGTGTAAGACTTGAGAGAAGGCAGCTAGTCATCACCACCCACCGCCAACTATTGGGCTACTCTTTTACTAACGAATAGTGGGATTGACCGTCATATTATAACGCCCCCACGGCTGAAAGGGTGAGCATGTTTGGTGTGACTGGGATTCGAACCCGCGAACCTTAGATTGCGTGTCAAGCGCCCTAACCATCTGGCCATGCCGGGCCTAAAAATGGATTAATTTGTGTCTTGGCTAAACTTTAGGTGCAAACTACTGACCAATTTCATTCACCAATGGAAATACTCCCTAAATAAAATTAATATTTTCAGTATCACTTTTCCTGCGTAAAAGAAATTATGTGCAAATAAGAAAAAAGATTAAACTCCAATATTAATGCTCACCGGCGGTTCAGTATTAAGTTGTGAGGGCTTTTAAATCTAAAATTCAGGGTTCGATCCCTGAAGTTGGCATAAAATAAACAGACTATTGTAAAGATTTGTGCTTAACAGCAATAAAGCTTTATTAATTGTCTAAGTAAGAACGTATTTTACGATGATGACGTCTCAGTAATTCTGACGCATGAACAGTCCACTTCTCACTATATACGGCCCCTAGTGGCACAGCGGTATATCTGCGGACTTACAACGCTAGAAACCGGGTTTCGATACCCGTGATGGGCAGAGCACCGATAGCCTTTTATGTAGCCTTGTGCTTAACTTCAAAACAAACAAACTACACTATATATATATATATATTATATTGGATCCATGTTTCTTACATTTGTATTCTACGTTATAGGTTGCTGAAATATTTTATCTCAGCAAATGACTCTCCTTCATGAAGGTTTGCCCTCCAATTTGTGAGTCCATCACCCGTTTAGGACCATAAAATTGCAACTGTGGAAACGATAACCGTACTCTGCCCTAACCCTATTATTTTAATGGGAACATATCCAAACAAAGCTCACCCAAAACTAACAGGTCTGATATGATTCTCCCGATCACTCGTACATTTTAAGATCTCAAAACCACTTTTTAGAAGAATCGCACAAGCAAGAAACCTTGTTTAAAAATACCAATTTTCGCTTAGCCGCCGTGTAAGTTATATACCGTTATTGTTGCTCTTTTCTCTCTCAAATGTATGTTATTGTAGGCCTATATCGTATGCTTTCGAAAAAAACTCGTTTACAACGGTCGGCCACAAGTCCACCTGGTAGATTTTCCATTTCGAATGAGACAGAAAAAACGTTTCTTCGAAATTGTACAATTACATCTGCCGCCAAGTTGACCAAAGTTTTCTCCCGCTAATGGGAAATTGACTTGATTGTTCTTGAGAATTTAGCATATTCGTTTGGAATTGGAGTTAACACTTTGGATTGTTGTGCTTTTAAAAACCGATCGAAAAGCACATGACCCTACAAACTACTTACGAGGTCAAAGAAATAACAACGCCTTACAATGTTAAGTGCAAGAGACAGATGGAGCGTTAGAAGTTTGGAAACCATTTAAGGAAGATGTGCATGATCAGTTACAAAGAAATGCATCGCAAAAAAGAAAAACAGTTACTACTAATAATAATGCTGGTAAATGTGAACTAAGCCTAATAGAATGAAGACGTGGGTCTAGCGTCACAAAATATATTAAATTTAACTTGTTACGGTTATTCAAAATGTCCTATATTCCTTAGCTAAGTGGTGTTCGTGGTGAAAATTTAATAAAACCAATATTTCGTAGTGGCCAATTCGCCTGAATCTAACACGTGCAACGGTTTGAAGATTAGGGTCGTACTGTGGGTAGTGCGAGCGGTGCGTTCGCGAAGGACGCCAACTTGAAGGGTTGCATAAAGGCAGCCCTTAACTGTATGCTTGCATGAATGTGTAGCTTCAGCTTGTTTACTGTCGTCCTCTTATATAAATTGAAGAAGTGTTCATGTTCAGACAGGTACCGCACTTAGCCACCTAACAGTGACAAATAAGCTTTGTTG
>NW_013666661.1:326243-327455 GCF_000517525.1 Limulus polyphemus | reverse complement strand
GGCTAGCGCAGATAGCCCTCTTGTAGATTTTCGCGAAATTCAAAAACAAACAAACAAACTAAATTTCAAAGTACTCCAAACTGTTCATAAACCATTGTAAACATCTTTAATGAACGTTTTGGAATTACACATTTTCCATCTTCAGCAAATCTATGTTAATAACATGTATTAAGTAATGATGAACCACTGCTAGACCCTAAAAAAGGGATGTCAATGTTTCTCTCACGTGGAGAGCCATCGGGCGAATGGTAGATGGTCAATGAAAGCAGGTTGTGAATTAGCTACAAATGTTTCAAAATGTCATTAAACAGAATGTGAAACCGCTTTATTCGGACATTTGTACAAGACAAACCATCATACCCAGCACAAGAGATGACCGGTATCTGGTTCACCCGTAATCATAGGGCACACACCTCAATAATCATAGGTCATCTGTCTCAAGAATGAATGAGATGAATTGAGTTCTATGTCACTTTATAGACGTAGACAGGGGCTTTACAAGACTTGCGTGTATGACACATGCTCAGTAAGGTAAATTCCACTCACTGCAAGACGTGAAACATCGCGCCTGTAATAGTGCCAAGAACACGTCCATTGAGCCAATAACAACGAGCAATTTTATCTATCCAGATCAGAGGAGTCACTTTTCACCCTGCTGACAAATAGCAGATATATACTCATTTAGAGTGATGCTAAAACCAGGTTCACTCCCATTTTCACACAGGAACAGGGTTCATAATGGCGGTGGCGAAAGTATGATGTGGCTTTACTCTTCAGCGAAATACCATACGTTTACTCATTTGGAGAGAATCAGAAATCAAATACAACCCTATTTTTTCACACAGGAATTTGAAGCATTTGGTGCTAGTGGAAATATCATGTTGGCAAGAAGACGCATTACTGGACCATATATTATCCGGACTACACCCTACAACTCTTTGTGCTACCACATGTTGATGTAATTGGTTCTGGCTTTAACCAAGTGGTTGATATCGCCTAACCCTACCATGCAACAATGGTTGACACATTCCTTGAAGAAGGAGAGGTTGACAAAATGGAATGGCATCCAAACTCACTGGACTACACTTCCATCAAGCATGTAACACATCCTGCCAAGTGACATCAAACACTGGAAACATCTCTCTCAGAGGAATGGTACAGAATGGGTAAGAGTTCCATATGGCACCCCCACTCAATTCTAAAAAAAATTCA
>NW_013666661.1:317420-325853 GCF_000517525.1 Limulus polyphemus | reverse complement strand
ATAATTTCAATACATTATTATACCACTTACTTCATTAATTAGATGTACAATCTTCTTGGGGATAAACTTTACAAATGTCTTGTATAAAGGCATCAAAAAGGCTACTTTTATCCGAATATAATGCTCTCCACGTGTATTCACACAAATGCTTGTCAGAGCCATGCCCCAATTTTTCTAATACGCCCCTTAAAATAAACCATTTTCAGAATCTTTTTTATCCAGGCAATTCTACAATTTGGGTGGGGGTGCCATATGGGAACTCTTTCCCCAGAATGTCTCAATGCCTTATTAACACTCCGAGCTTAAGCATGATCAATGGTGTCAGATTGAGTCTGCTATCAATATTGAAGGGAAATGGTATGTACTGTTAGTATTGAATGAGCAAATATTAGCACTTCAAATCACACGACGGAACATGCTGTGCCTGATTTGTGCAAAAATGAACTGAGGAAGATGTTTGATATTATTTTATGTACTAGCAGTTTTACTTTATCCTAACACACCTTGTTTGTTTGTTTTTAATTAGGCACAAAGCTACACAATGGCCTATCTGTGCTCTGCCCACCATGGGTATCGAAACCCGGTTTCTACCATTGCAAATCCTCAGACATATTACTGTGCTACTGGGAGCGGGGCGAAAACACCTTTTGTATGTGATATAGTTATGTTTTCCTTAGTTTTAAATATTTAAACTTACTTTCTCTTAGTCTGTTAGGCAATCAGAGCTAAGACAAGACGCCTTTCCTGACGAACCTTCTTTTAGCTGTATTTTCTTGGAGAATATACGAGCCTTACTGCCAATCCTTCATCTGCTCGAGAACGTTACCTCACGTGAACTCTTGATATATATCTCTCTTTCGCACGTAAGAGACACATGTAAGTTAAAACACACAAGTATTTCAAAAGCTCTGTTGATGGATTTCTTATACACAGTTACCTTTTTATTTTGACAATCTTTGGGCGAACGCCATGTTATCGCAACCTAGGTCAAACCAAACTTCTTTTTAGGGACATTAGTGAGCGTCTGATAGCAAAGCTGTCTTTTTCTCTTTGCGTATAAACACACGAAATCATACAAACACATGCGTCACCTGTGTGCTTGTGTATATGTGAAATTGAGACGTAAAAGAAAATTGTCTGTTGGTATATACAGACACTAGGTGTGCGTCTGTCTGTTAACAACTTGTTGTTTTTTGTTTTTTATTACCTCGTGTGAAAAGTTTGAACGAACCTTTGCTAAATTTCTCTCCTGACTACTTTCAAAGTTGGCATTTTCTGTACTTGTTGTGATGATGGATGGCAGTGCCGGCAGAGGTCGCGCCCGAAGATTTCACTCATCCTTAAAAAAGAAACCGTTTACGTTAGGAACCTGGTTAAAACTGGTATGCTGCTGATCGTTCGATTTCAGCTTTTCTTTGATATTATTGTAACCGGTTTCCATGACAATCGAGTGAAATATGCACGTGAAATATTTAGTACACGGCATTAGAACTTATGTGTGAAAGGAACTGGTTACCCAGAGAGACTTGTGTACATGTTTAGACACATAATGCCCCCCCCCCCCAAAAAAAAGTGGTTTTACAGTCGATAAAAAAAGCATAAAAAGTATGCGCGTGTATGTTAAACGAACCAAGAAATTTCTCAACTTACACAGAAATGGTTTCGGACTTCATTTTATTAGCCTAATGATCCACCATCTTATACTTTTTATGAAGGTAGTATTTTATTTTCGTCACCCTGTATTTAAAGCTTAATGATCCTCCATCTTATACTTTTGATGAAGGTAGTATTTTATTTTCGTCACCCTGTATTTAAAGCTTAATGATCCACCATCTTATACTTTTGATGAAGGTAGTATTTTGTTTTCGTCATCCTGTATTTAAAGCTTAATGATCCACAATCTTATACTTTTGATGAAGGTAGTATTTTATTTTCGTCATCCTGTATTTAAAGCTTAATGATCCACCGTCTTATACTTTTGATGAAGGTCGTATTTTTTCGTCACCATGTGCTGAAGCGCACAGAATTTTCTAAGTATGTTTCATCAAGTTGACTTTCACTCCTTCCTGTTTTTATTTCCGTTTCTATAAATGTATGTTTTCTCACTGGTGATTCAATGGTAATCACTTGGCTACAGACGTTCGAAAAGTAAAACCAAAAATATTTCGAGGAAAATCCGTTGTTAAACTTGACTAATTTACTGTCATGATTGCTACCAACGGCACCCAACGCCAATTCTAAGGCCACTCTTGTTTGACAGAATAATGGGATTAGATAGACACTTTTTTTTTTTTTAGGGTGAATAATACTACTGAATCATTGTTAAGGTCAAATTTCTCTCTCATTTAATTAATATGGGCAACATTAAATCGTTTGTTTAATGTTCCAGGTTTATAATCCTGAATATTAGATGCAAAATAATTACTCTAGGCGTAAAATCTAAACGATTAATCCTGGTATTGAACATCTAGATGATATAAATTAAATCTAGGTGTTGAATATCTGGTTGTTATATCAAAAGCTCAAATTTGGGGTAAAACATCTTAAGTTTAATCTTGGTGCTGAATATTTGGTTGTTATACCACAAGCTGAAATTTGGGGTAAAACATCTTAAGTTGAATCCTAGTGCTATATATCTGGTTGTTATATCACAAGCTCAAATTTGGGGTAAAACATCTTAAGTTTAATCTTGGTGCTGAATATCTGGCTCTTATGTCAAAAGCTCAAAGTTGGGGTAAAACATCTTAAGTTTAATTTTGGTGCTACATATTTGGTTGTTATACCACAAGCTGAAATTTGGGGTAAAACATCTTCAGTTGAATCCCAGTGCTATATATCTGGTTGTTATATCAAAAGCTCAAATTTGGGGTAAAACATCTTAAGTTAATTCTTGGTGCTGAATATCTGGATGTTATATCAAAAGCTCAAATTTGGGGTAAAACTTCTTAAGTTTAATCTTGGTGCTGAATATCTGGCTCTTATGTAAAAAGCTCAAATTTGTGGTAAACCATTTTAACTTAATCCTCGTGCTGTATATCAGGGTGTTATGTCAAAAGCTCAAATTTGGGGTAGAACATCTTAAGTTTAATTTTGGTGCTACATATTTGGTTGTTATACCACAAACTCAAATTTGGGGTAAAACATCATAAGTTGAATCCTAGTGCTATATATCTGGTTGTTATATCAAAAGCTCAAATTTGGGGTAAAACATCTTGAGTTGAATCCTTGTGCTTAATATCTAGATGTTGTATAAAAAATCATGCAAACAACTCAGGAGTAAAACGTTTGTAGTTGAGTCCTGGTGTTGTATGTGTGGATCCCATATTATAATGATTACTCAACTGAGAAAACATATCCAGCAGTTCATTTATTTACTAATCGAAAAGAACAACAAAAAAGCTAGTCTTACGTTTATATACCCACGTTGTAAGTGTGTAAACTTATTTAAAACTCTGCTATGACTCTTAATTTAAGGTTCTGTTATAGACTTTTCAATTTGAAATTACTACATTTAAAACTGAGATTCAATAAAATATTATCTTTGAAGAAAAACGTCAATATTTTAGATATTTCACATTCAGTCATGTTGGGGGAATTTCTATTTAATCATTACATGACCCAGTAGTATAGTCGAATCAGAAGTTAAGAACTTAAACTTACTGATTTATGCACACTGATTTTGGGGCAAGATTTATACCAGGAATATGACAGTAAGTTAAGCAACACCTACATTCACAGCAGGAGCATCAGGCGGGCATTATTATGCAGCCAGAGTATTAAAACGACGGGAATCTAAAAGCTTGACCCCTGCAGGGAGTCAATGCTGGCCATAAAAATATGATTTGTTATATGGACAAGAACTGTACACATGTATAATATGAAGGATGGCAGCCGTCAAGCTTTTTATTTTATTATTATTATTATTTTGTTTTTGCAATTGCAATATTCCAACTAACTTCTCCCTTATTTTTCTATTTCTTTTTTAAATATATGAATGGCTGAAAAAAAAATCTGAGTGTTGATGCTGTTGTCAGGGCTAAGTAAGGTCGCCTTCCTACGGACCCCACACGTACAAGTACCCTATTGTGGCGTCTCTAGATTGATCTGACTCTGTGTATTCAGTCAGTCATTTAGACACCTCCAAGGAACACTCCGAACTAAAATGTTTTTGAATGCAGCTTTGAGTGTGAGTTCTCGACCTGTAGTAGAGAACGTTTAGATGATGCTGGAGATGCATTAGTTGAATGGAAGAGGGGCCTTATCATCTGGCTAATTAACTAACGTTTGAATAATGTCAAGTTTCCTTTAAACGCAAGCCCTTTTCCCTTGAAAGCATAGGTTGGTGATATGTAGGCTGTCCCTTAAGTCGTGACACGCTACGGAGTCAAAGATGATGCAATCCTATGTACCGTGGGATTAATTGAAATAAGCTCTTCAACTAAAAATATATCAAATATAGGAGTTTACTTTGTGTTTATTTTGAAAATATATCAAATATAGGAGTTTACTTTGTGTTTATTTTGAAAATATATCAAATATAGGAGTTTACTTTGTGTTTATTTTGAAAATATATCAAATATAGGAGTTTACTTTGTGTTTATTTTGAAAATGTATCAATTCAAAAGATCCGTGAAAAGCACAAAAAAAATAGTTTGATGATTTGTTTTCCAAAAAGTGATTAAACTGTTATTAATTTTTTGTCGTCTTATTTAAAAAATTTTTTTTTTTTCTAATTGTGACATTTTTTTTTTTGGCTAAACAGCCCTGCACGTTTTTGTTGTTTTTTCTCAGGGAAATTGTGACTCAAGTTACCTTTAAGGGTTATTTTTTTCAGTCTCAAATAACTGAAAATTCGTGCAAGTTATGACTATGACATTTTAAGTTTGATTCCGATAACTTTACAATTTTTTTTTGCGTATTTATAGACGCTTTTAATATACTATAGTATAAATGTTAAATTTCAGGTTCATATACACGCTGAAACCGTTTCTTTACCTAGAATTTTAGCCCAGTTGTGGGGCTATCCGAGATTTGACTGTTACTCTTTCTGAGCAACCACGGTCCCAATGTACGGAGCACAATTTTTTTCCCAGCAACCACGAATCCCTGCATTGATAGTCCGAACACAGTAACCCCTAGGCGACGTCCAGTACTCACTATGACTGACCATACAAACGTGAACTGGAATAAAATCCCATTATATATATATATGGAATTGAATTCTTAACTCTACTATTTTTCTTTGAATTATGTGGATTGGGGATGTTTGTAAAATAGAGGCAGTTTGCTTTGGAGGGCCGTTATGCTTTTGGGATGTTTGTTTCCTTGTTATGTAAATATATACCTTAAAATGCATAACGCAAGAAGTCCGCTAGATGGAGCTGTGAGCAATAAAGATTTTGCAACAGATATATCTTACTGCACAGAGGTGGTCTCATCTGAATGATATAAACATAAAATTCGAATTTTATGCTTATTACACAGAAACGAGATCGAATCTGTGTTCCTTCCGCTCAGAGAATTTGCCGTTCTAAAATGTCACATTTCATAAAGTGACACTTACAACCTCATAAGTCATGAGTAGGAATTTTTCTTCGTGTAGGGTCCCGTTATGGTGAGGTAGAAGAATGGTACAACCCGGAGGAGACCATGTGTGTGGGCTAAATATGATCCTAATTAAAACCAGCCGCTACCTTCACCCCTTGCTAGCTGCTGCTCTTGCTGGCTCAACGAAAATGGTGGGAGATGAACTACATTCCATTGTGTCACATTAATCTGCATTTCCTGGGTTCCGGAGTAAGCGGCTCTGGCTTTCGTCACCAAGAGCCTGCCGACGTATGACACAGGTGCCAAGATCTTTGAGACCCGACGTTCACAGTCTAACACTGAAAATAAACTAGCAGTGTCTTTCTGCCCTGCACGAATGAAAAACGTCACATTACACGCGTGACTTTGAAGAAAAGTCTTTTTTTTTTACTCTCTCTCTTCTTTTTCTCGTTTCGAGAACCATCTTTTTTCTTCTTTTTTTTGCGAGCTATGTTGAAACACAGTATATGAAGGTGTCTGGTAATCGTTACAAAAGCATAGACAATCGCTGTTCCTCGTAGCTCATCCATGTTAAAAAAGACGTTTATAATTAGATGGTGAAAGCTTAGTTTCATCACGAATAATTTCTTTCACAAGTATTAGAAATTAGCAGTTTCGCAGGATAAGACAGGCAGTGACATCTATTAGTCTAATGTTTCAAGGTGCATAGAAATGAATAAGTTTTAATTAGATGTTAATAGGTATGTTAATTTCAATCCAAATAGCTAGCCGCATATATATGCTGCAACCGTATAAAGAAGAAAGACGCGCGTGCTAATTATGCAATAAGTATGTTCTGAATGATCCAAGTTAGAAAGTGTTCTACTTAGCGTGCTTTGCATTGAAAACAATACTGACCTTTAAAGTGTCCTTTACCTTTACTTATTTCAACTTTCTGAGCACGACTGAGTAGCAAAATGACTATCAATAGCGGGAAAAAGGAAAAAAAAATTATAAACTACACAGATCTACCAATATTCAAAATGTTTGTTTGTAGCTCTTGCACAAAGTTACACGATGGGCTATCTGTGCTCTGCCCACCACGGGTATCGAAATCCGATTTCTAGCGTTGTAAGTCCGCAGACGTACCGCTGTGCCACTGGTGGTGGTGGTGGGGAGGTGACTATTAAAAATACAAACATCTTCAACCAAAGCGCTAAAGACAAGGAAAAAGTTGCCCGTAATGAAGATATTAATAAACCAGATATAAATAATACGAAATAATATTAGAGAAGGCCCGGTATGGCCAGGTGGTTAAAGCACTCGACTCGCAATCTGAGGGTCCCGGGTTCGAATCCCCGTCATACCAAACATGCTCGCCCTTTCAGCCGTGGGGGCGTTATAATGTGACGGTCAATCCCACTATTCGTTGGTAAAAGAGTAGCCCAAGAGTTGGCGGTGGGTGGTGATGACTAGCTGCCTTCCCTCTAGTCTTACACTGCTAAATTAGGGACGGCTAGCGCAGATAGCCCTCGTGTAGCTTTGAGCGAAATTCAAAAACAAACAAACAAACTATTAGAGAGAAAAAAAAACATAAACAGAAGGGAACGAACGAGGGCAAAGGAATTCATCGACATGATAGATATCAAAATCTTTGAGTGATAGAGATATCTCAGTTTAGTCTGAAAAGATAGTCTCAGATCAGGAATCTGCAACCGATAAAGCAAACCAATATACAACATTTTCAACGATGGATTAGAAAGGAGGAAAATCAAGTAATTCTTGTCTTTTTTTTTTTCATTCTTTGAATTAGACCAGTTATTTATTAGTGTGATATTTTAAGCGTTTTCCTTGTCACGGGAGAAAGCTGGTAGAAAAGGTGTCCTTGTTTAAAACCCGTGCCTACACTATGTAACCGAGGACTATCGACTGAAGTCATCAGGTCATTAGTGTATGTGAAACCCTTGCGCAGCCAGGCAGCTCGGATAAATGTCATCTTAACGTTTCACCTGTCAACCACGTGATCCTCAACACACCAGTGAGTGAACAGACATCTATGTACGCCATCTAGGCTGTGCATGCTCTAACGAAACATCGGACGTTTCAGTGCTATATATATAATAAACTTTGTTGTTTTTTTCCCCCTCTCAGCCTGATAACTGATTTTTTTTTCTTCTCAGAAGCGCGAATTTCCCGTAACTTTTTTTTTTTCTAACAAAAAGAATACTCACTATTTAAAAAGCTTCTTCATAGATTCGATAATGTCTCTAAGGTTACTATGTGAAAAGCGTTTTTTTTTATGAGCAAACACAACTTTAACGAACGAACCTCTCTCCTCCCAGGCTCTTACAAAATAATTTATAATTGTAAATTAAGTCTTTGCCCTGAATTATTCTATCGGCCAATATTAATTGTTGCTGTACAGTTTACAAGAATTTGTTCGAACACCCAAATCACTTCTCCTTTGATTATAAAAAAAAAGAACATTCAGCCGTACAAGTTTTGGAGATATCTAAAATGTGTAATTTATTCAGCCGTTCAAGTTTTGGAGATATCTAAAATGTGTAATTTATTCAGCCGTACAAGTTTTGGAGATATCTGAAATGTGTAATTTATTCAGCCGTACAAGTTTTGGAGATATCTAAAATGTGTAATTTATTCAGCCGTACAAGTTTTGAAGATATCTAAAATGTGTAATTTATTCAGCCGTACAAGTTTTGGAGATATCTGAAATGTGTAATTTATTCAGCCGTACAAGTTTTGGAGATATCTAAAATGTGTAATTTATTCAAACGTACAAGTTTTGGAGATATCTAAAATGTGTAATTTATTCAGCCGTACAAGTTTTGGAGATATCTAAAATGTGTAATTTATTCAGCCGTACAAGTTTTGGAGATATCTAAAATG
>NW_013666661.1:315159-316554 GCF_000517525.1 Limulus polyphemus | reverse complement strand
AATGGAGTTTGTACATGAAAGTGTGCTGCTAATTATTTAGACTCCTCTCAACAATGGAGTTTGTACATGAAAGTGTGCTGCTAATTATTTAGACTCCTCTCAACAATGGAGTTTGTACATGAAAGTGTGCTGCTAATTATTTAGACTCCTCTCGTCAATGGAGTTTGTAGATGAAAGTGTGATGTTAATTATTTGAATACATGTCAACAATGAAGTTTGTACGTGAAAATGTGCTTCTAATTATTTGAGCTCATGTCAACAATGGAGTTTGTGCGTGAAAATGTGCTTCTAATTATTTGGACTACTGTTAACTGTGTAGTTTGTTCGTGAAATTGATAATTATATGGACTAATTTTAAAAGCGAATATATATTTAAAACAGTGATGCTAATTGCTTAGGCTTCTGTCGACAGTAAATGTCATACCTGAAAGTGTGCTGCTAATTATTTGAACTCCTTTCAACACTGAAGTTCACACATGAAAGTGTGATGTTATTTATTTGGACTCCTGTCAACACTGAAGTTCACATCTGAAAATACATGTTAATATTCCGCAAAATGTATTTGATAAGATGAAGCAAATTTTTAGGTAAGTCAGTTTTTTTATAAACAGTTTCAGTTTTGTGAAGTCAGCTTTTCTATTTACTGATCTTCAGGTAAGTAGACGTAACAATACATATCACTCATCCCGTGTGTTTCAGCTTTCTGTTCGCTGATCCATTATTTGTTTGTTACGTACATTCAAGCAAAGCTACACAAGCTATCCGTGCTAGTTGTTCCTAATTATGAACTGACAGACCAATAGAAATCAACTTCCGCCTTCAGCTCTTTAGCCACTCTAATCGAATAGTGATATTTGACCGTCACTCTTATAATGCATCCACAGCTCAAAAGTACGGAGCGCAATTTTGCAGCAACGGGACAAATACCATGGACCCTCGGATTCACGGGCCGTCAAGCTGACCACAAGAACACACTTGTAAGTAGATGTAACAAGACACAAGTTTGTATATGTAAATCCTTGTGTTTAAACGCTTAGTGGCTCAGCAGTAAGTCTGCAGGTTTACGGGTTTTGATGCCTCTTATGGGCCGAGCATAGACAACTTATTGTGTAGCTTTGTGCTTAATAGCAACCAATCAACCTTGTGCTTAAAATATATTGGAAAGTTAGAAAACATGAGGACAAAATACGCAAGTTTTTGTATTTTAATGTGAAAGAAGCTTAAACATGAATATCCATGAGTTTATTATCTGTAAGTTTAAGATACTCGTTTATTTACACTTAGTAGAAGTAAAATAATATATTGAACCTGTAAGTTTAATATACACACGAGGAAACATACTTAAAACTAACGAGAACGAATAGGGCCCGGCATGGCCAGGTGGTTAGGGCGCTT
>NW_013666661.1:308763-315058 GCF_000517525.1 Limulus polyphemus | reverse complement strand
TGGTAAAGAAGCAGCCAACGAGTTGGCGGTGGAGTGGTGAGGACTAGCTGCCTTCCCTCTAGTCTTACACTGCTAAATTAGAGATGGCTAGCGCAGATAGCCCTCGTGTAGCTTTACGTCGAAATTCAAACTAAACCAAACAAACGAGAACGATATATATATATATATATATATATATACGATTTTAATATAAAAATTAATACGATCATGTATCATGTAAAGAAAAAATATATACTTATCCCAGTTTTTAATGTGTTTACATAAATGTGGTTATCATAAAAAATGAAAAAAAAATTACCAAATTTACTTAAGGAAAATTCAATACAGAAATTTGTTTTTCAAGGTTTAGTACGTGCAACAGTGATAATTATTATTCGATATTCGAACGTATACCAAAGATTAAACAGGGGAGCGTGAAATTCAAACATTGCTGTTTAGTGTGTGTATCGTTTGCCAAACTTTGAGGGCACGCGTGAGTATACCAACACTGAAACATTTTCTGTTTGGAATGAAATTTCAAAAGCGGAAACTAAAATTAACAATCTAAGTCAGCAAAAGGGCTCAAAATCTGTCGTTTAGAGAGAAGTTTCTATACACATTCTGTTACTTCTGTTACTAATCCTTCATCGTTTTTTATTTTCAAACGCCTAGATCCTGAAATACTTGGCAAGTGTAGCCAAATTCAACTCGCCACTTGGAGTTAAAAGTTTTAAGCCATGCCAACAACTCAGCAAGCTTTTACGCCATTGTAGCACCTACAGCAAAATGTCTAAGAACTTTCATCAGAGTCGGCCATTTGAAAACACAGAACTAACTTACGCTATTTCCGAGCGGCGTGTCTTTTATGATGGCAGTGTAGCGTTACTGTTCGTCAGGAACAACGACAGCTTTAAGATTTCACACAGGAGTTATTCAGGGAGAAAAGCACGGTGCGAGACTAGAAAGAACATTGCTATATTTTCTTAGACAACGTGGTATTTGATATTTTTGAATTGCTGCACAGGTGTTGAAATGTGGAGTACCATTACAGCCATTCTACATCAAGTTGATACTTAAAATCGGTGCAAACAGAAGCCAAAAAAACCAGACAGACCTTACATTCCACTGCCGCTCAAAACACGACATATGTTAACGCGATATTGCACAACGGCAATAATCTATGGTTACAGCGATGCAGGGTAAGTTAGATACATTAAACGAAATAAGTAAATAATGAGGGTTAAAGAAATCAAATCTTCATTTGCAATTAATGTAATTTGTGAATTCCTAGAGCACGAAACTTTCATTAATATATGATACACACAGATTACAACTGCACATTTCACCTAATTCACCCCGTTTTATTTTCTTTCTCTCTGTATTTCGAATCGTGGTCCGTCAGGAAAAAGTAGCTCCTAGATTGAGTGAAAGATTTTGATGACACTGGCTTACAGCCAACAGAAAGATGACCAAGGTGATGTGAGTATACATTGATTGAGAGTCAGAGAGACTAGTTGATGAATGTTTTATATATTCTCAATATACAAAAAATCAGCTTTATCTACAATATGTATTTATACACATCCACATGTATACGTATATGTGTGTGTGTGTGTCTGTGTGTGTTATTGGTTTGAATTTCGCGCAAACCTACGCGACGGTTATCTGAGCTAGCCGTCCCTAAATTAGCTGTGGTAGATTAGAGGGAAGTTAGTCAATACCCCTCCCCCCACCTTTAACTCTTGGACTACTATTTTACCAAAACCAACAATGGGATTGACCGTCACTTTATAACTGCTGAAAGGGGTAGCATGTTCGATGACGGGAATTCAAACCCGTGTTGCATTGTATTGAGTATTGTTACGTCTTTCTCTGACTACAAATCTGTCTGAAATACTCATTTTTTAAATGTAAAATACATAGATAGTCCAGTCGTAAATAGTAGGGTTACTTGAATTATTGATTTATTTTATGTAGTTGTTTTTGTGATTCGTATATTATTAGTGAACCTGTAACTGACAAAAGTCATGGATCCATGTGATTCGTATATTATTATGGAACATGTAACTGACAAAAGTCATGGATCCATGTGCTTCGTATATTATTAGGGAACCTGTAACTGACAAAAGTCATGGATCCATGTGATTCGTATATTATTATGGAACCTGTAACCGACAAAAGTCATGGATCCCATGTGATTCGTATATTATTAGGGAACCTGTAACTGGCAAAAGTCACGGACCCACAAACAATTAGGTGAATCAGTAATTTGGGAAAAGTTTTAAAACTGTTTAAACTTTGTGTGTGTGTGTGTATCAACTGTTACTAGGAGCCCTGTAGCCAACAAAGTTATGGACCCACAAGTAATTTTGTGCATAAAGAGTTTTGAAACAAAAAAAGTGTTTAGAAATCTAATGGCCATCGGTAATTCTTGGGTTAAACAAATTGTAAGCACCACAGAAAAGTTTATCTTCATATATGTATCCTCCTGAGGGTCCAGAAAATTATGATAATCAAAAAACTTTTGCATGTTATGTTTACTTTAATCTACTAAACATGGCGATCAGATTAAAAAAAATCCTTACTTATTCAATAGAAGGTTCTCCTTAAAGATCAACAAGTCTGAAGGTATTATTTCAATAAAATGTCCTCCTTAAAATGCAATGAGTTTCCTGTATAGGTATTATTTCAAAAAATTCGAAACCAACGTCACCTTTAAAAGAGGCAAATTTCGATGGTTAGACCATGTAAGAATCAAAGCAAATACAAGATCAAATAGCCGTAACTGTTGAAAGTCTTCAGAATTTGTTTAGAAACGATCACGTGAAATGGATCTAATTTTGCGGATAATGTTTTTGTTTCTTAGAGTTTTTGTAACGTTCATCTGTCACTGTCTGCTGATGAGTGTTGATAGCTACTATCGGTCGACTGTATAATCAACTGATACACGCATCAAAACAGAAGAAATAAGCCACTTGAGAAGCTATAAATATATCGAACAGGTAAAATAAATGTAGCTATGCTCCTTTCTGACGTAATTTATGTGTGCTGATATTTAGTGGTCAGCGACCCCTAGTGATAAGTGTACAAACGTTATCGCGTGTCTAAACAGTGTGAACACAACTTCTGGTAGGAAATTAGCACACTGCCACTTTATCAAAATTATGACACCCAACTTATACTTATTTCGTTAATTTTACAAACGTTATCGCGTGTCTAAACAGTGTGAACACAACTTCTGGTAGGAAATTAGCACACTGCCACTTTATCAAAATTATGACACCCAACTTATACTTATTTCGTTAATTTTCTGGGTCCAATTATATGGTTCACACAACAGCCACTGCTCACATTTTTACATTAAAATAAATCTGAAAAATATAAATCTGTGATAAACAAAATAGTGGTCATCTTTTAAGCTTTTCATTCCTTTTTTTGTAAGTTTTGGCTATCGGCTCCTCCATAAACTTCCCCGACCTCGGTTTTTGTCATAATCGTGGTTATCTAGACCATGTATTAGTAATGATCATTCAAGATTCGCCAGTAGTTCTTCTTTTCGTTCAATATATATATATATATATATCGTGAGATAAGATTAATAAACCTGCCTATGTGCTTCAGTAGCTGTTAATCTAAATACGACCTTTAATCTAAATATAATATAATATTTAATCTGTTATAGTACTAAGAAATCGATTAATGTAATTCAGTAGCTGACTAATCTAAATATGGTCCTTAATCTAAATATAATATAATATTTAATCTGTTATAGTAATAAGAAATCGATTAATGTAATTCAGTAGCTGCTAATTTAAATATGGTCCTTAATCTAAATATAATATAATATCTAATCTGTTATAGTACTAAGAAATCGATTAATGTAATTCAGTAGCTGCTAATCTAAATATGGTCCTTAATCTAAATATAACATTTAATCTGTTATAATACTAAAAAATCGATTAATGTAATTCAATAGCTGCTAATCTAAATGTGATCCTTAATCTAAATATAACATTTAATCTGTTATAATACTAAGAAATCGATTATTGTAATTCAGTAGCTGCTAATCTAAATATGTCCTTAATCTAAATATAATATTTAATCTGTTATAGTAATAAGAAATCGATTATTGTAATTCAGTAGCTGCTAATCTAAATATGATCCTTAATCTCAATATAACATTTAATCTGTTATAGTACTAAGAAACCTTCCAATGTGCTTCAACAGCTGATGATCTGACTACGATCCTTAATCTAGACATAATATCCGACCTGCTTACTGAAAGCTTAACGCTAAATATTGCATGATTGACAAACCTTTAGTCAATAAACCATATATGGATCTAAGTAAACTTTTTTCTCAACTAAATGACAATAATAACAACATCATGGAATGCGTGATTGACAAACCTTTAGTCAATAAAACTTATATGGATCTAAGTAAACTTTTTTCTCAACTAAATGACAATAATAACAACATCATGGAATGCGTGATTGACAAACCTTTAGTCAATAAAACTTATATGGATCTAAGTAAACTTGTTTCTCAACAGTAGCTTGAACATAACATTTGCCAAAAGTTTAAACTTTGAAAGACGTGTGAAATATGAGGTAGAAAATGTTTTGAAATTTTGTTTTATTTTCTCAACATATGGAGACAAATCATCTATTTTTCACCAAGGCATCTCCAGTAAAAGCTGGAAATATTTCTGAAGTTTTATTTATATGTTTCTTGAACATATAGACCAAATAATTGGTCAAAAGCAGAGAATTTACAACTCTCTCTGCTCCTTCCTGATAACACAGGCCGGTGATGGTTTTACTGCCTTGAAATGTTTAAATGTTCTACAGTAATTCCTGTACACTGAATCCGAAAATGATATCCATTTTTCTCCATCACATACATATTTTTCACAAAACGCCATATGTACTTTTACATAAGTGAATCATTTTCATCGAAATTCGGTCACATTTTGTTATGCTTAAAATGTTGACAACCACTAGCTATAGATTTCTATGGACCAATCACGACGTGAGAGTTTTATCGATCGTTCTAGAACCCATGAGAAACATACCGCTAGTATATAAACCATTAACAGGCCACATGACGTGCCTTTTCTGTGTGGTATTTGTTTGTGCGTGCGCTTTGACATTATTTTTTTTATTTTCAATATTATTTATTAGTCGCTATAGCAACAAGAGAATGTGTAAATTATGTTATATTTGTGGTAAATTTGTTGTAAATTTGATCTAAGTAAGAGCTTTTTCTTCTTCCCGATTTGTAAAAAATCCTTACGTGATAGAAAAAAATTAATATTATTTTCAAAAGCTGAATTATGAAAAATCCATTATTAAAGCCAAAACGGTTTTTATGAAGTTTAAATTCGCAGGCCTGTGTTATTTTACACACTTTTACATATATCCTCAGATATCTTGTCTTTGATTTTATGTCCACAGCCATAAATAAGGAGGGCCATCGTCAGCGGGGGAGGCAGAGGGCCTGGTCCCCCTAATAAGTCATTGCCCCCTCCTTCCAAGCTAATGCTGTCCATTAACCTAATTATAGATATATTTTAGAATTGACCCCATTATATTTCTCGTTGACCCCAACTCCTGATTGGAAAGGCCGTTAATTCTATGCTAAACTTTCGTGTATTTTCTACAGTTCAGTCCACCAAGACCAATCCGAAACTTCGACAAATATTAAAGAACGTTGGGCCAAAGGTGGACTGTTTCTGTCCTCACCTTGTCTTCTTGAAGTGGCTGAGTTTGTTTAATCGTTAGTTAGTTATTCCTGCTGGAAACCTGATACTTCGACTCAGGGTTGTTGGTTAGGATCTACTGGAGTCAACTATGGCAACCGCACCAAATACCTCTCCCCACTCTTGTCTCCCCTATATAGTGAAATCCTATACCACAAGTGCTGAGCGTTGTGTGGCTATCAAATCCGGGTGGTCTATGGAAGTGGTGTTTGTATCACTCTCTGTTTCCTATATATTAACTGTCTCCAAGTCTAGGGTTAACACTTAGTTAATTAGCAATATATAAGGGCTCGTTATAACGAAGATGGCTTTAAAATAAATTTCGTTCACATTTCATGTTTACAGCCATCTGGTGGCATTCACTTTACAGTTACACCAATAAAACATTATAGGGATTTAATTACAGCAGGTACGGTTAGTAACTAAAACAATTTTGAACATTGCAAGGCTGTCAGAATTTAAAAATAATATTATATATGTATATGGGTTCTGTTTTTTTTGTTTTTTTGCCAGTTGTCGAAATAAATGGCCTTTACTTGTATTTCTTAATAATAA
>NW_013666661.1:302816-307735 GCF_000517525.1 Limulus polyphemus | reverse complement strand
GATAAATATTCGGAACAAGTTAAACGTATGTACAGTAAAGTGTTCACACTATAGAGAATATAAGCATATCGTAAACGTTATATCAGTATATTTAGAGTTCTCCTCTTCTTGTCAAAAGTCCACTTAGGACTGTTCAATAATCTTTAGAATCTCAGTTGACAAGCCGAACTATTTTCGCGAATACTATCGCAATATTAGTCTGGTGTGATTCACTTGCGATTGTGGTCTTCTTTCTTTTGAAGATCCTATGTTCTTTTTGTTTAACTACACTCAGGATGATTCGATTGTATTAGAATTTCGCTTTGACGGAATAAACTTATTTTTTTCTTATTTCCTTTTCCACTGTAAGTTTCACTGTAAAATATATATTAAACGTTAGGCCTATCACTTTTACGTTATTAACTTCACATCAATTATATTATATTTGCTTTTATCTGTCTAATAGTGTCTGTCTGCTGCTTCCCGCTCGTCTCACGCTATTTATATCTTTATTAATCTTGATAAAGGAGTTAGCACAAAGGATCACACATAAAGTGTAATAAACTTAAAATAAGACCCAAAAACTCGAGTGCTTTCGAATAGTTGACTATTCTTTGTTCTCCTGAAGAAGAATAGTCAACTATTCGAAAGTGCTCGAGTTTTGGGTCTTATTTTAAGTTTACATCTTTATTACATAGTCGTCTGACCACTTTCTATATTCTCGACACCAATTAGTTATTAACAAAACCTTCTACAATCGTCTGCTTTTAACTCTTATTATAACAAAACTTACAAATAATAAAATATTCACTCACAAATATAAATTAATCACTAATATTTAAACTAAACAATCTTTTATATCATGACAAAGGCACACAACTAAAACTCACTAAAGACCGTAATGTTTAGTTGTAGGAACTTCATGCTTTTAATATCTGATATAAAATGGGGAAAACTTTACTTTCGTGTCACGAAATACAAGACAAGGTTCATTTGGAATCAGACAGAGTTGAGTGAAATGTTCTTACGACGCATAAAACCAGATATGACAAAACGGGATTCTCTTCGAGTGTAACAAATCACCACTAAGACTAGGAATATAACCACCATTAAGACTAGGAATATAACCATCACTAGGAGTGGTAATATAACCATCATTAGGACTAGGAATATAACCATCACTAGGAGTGGTAATATAACCATCATTAAGACTAGGAATATAACCATCATTAGGAGTGGTAATATAACCATCATTAAGACTAGAAATATAACCATCACTAATAGTGGGAATATAACCATCACCAAGACTAGGAATATAATCATCACTAATAGTGGGAGTATAACCATCACTAAGACTAGGGATATATCCATCACTAATAGTGGGAGTATAACCATCACTAAGACCAGGAATATATCCATCACTAATAGTGGGAGTATAACCATCACTAAGAGTAGGAATATAACCATCACAAACAACAAAGTGTAGTTGAAACGTACAATGTGCTTACTACTACTCGAAAACCCAGATAAAATGTTTGTACTACTAGAAAAATCCGTATTAACCCAAATATGATTATTCATAGTACTAAAAAAACCCGTATTAACCCACATAAGGTATCTATCCTCCTGTATGTAAGTCATTCTGTAGCTATTTCATCCATCTGTTCAAGCGTTTTCGATAGATTTCCATGTTATTGTGTCGATGTTTGGAAGTCTGTATCAGTATTTCTGGTGATGTCCCTAATCATCAATGTCGCATTACAAGTTAACTGCATATAGAAACCCAATCTACACAGGAAAATAAGCAAACCTTAGATACATCTTGTAGCAGGAGGAGGGGAGCATTTTATTTGAAACAACGAACTGTAAACAATGGACCTTCAACCGGTTTGGTTTGTGTCGGATACTTGTTCAGAGCTACACAAAAGCTAAGTGCGCCAGCAGTCTTTAATTTATAACTTATAAACTAATGGAAAGGCAGCCAGTTGACAACACGCAGCGCCAACTCTTGGGCTACTTTAGTCGAATAGTAGGATTTTATCGTCATTCTTTATAACACGCCCACGTCCCCAAAGTGCAACGCGCGATTATTTTAGCAGTAACGAGACGCGAAACGGGGATACACAGTCAGGTACGCTAGACACTGAGCCACACCCGGCCACTTAAACAGGCTTCGTTGAAGGAGTTACAAGAAATGCGTTCGTGACGTGTTCTAGTCTATTACAACTGATGTAAGTAAGTATTCCTCATCACTGGATTTGACCAACCTACACCAAATTGAAATTATCATATAAGTGAGGAGAGTAGTATGTATGTGTACGTGGAAAGCTTATTATAAATTGTATGATTTGTTTTATGTTAATTGTGTCGTGTACCAACGACACTAGCTCCACCTACCACCAGTGGTACGCGTACCACAGTTTAAGAATCCCTGGACTAGAGGGAAAGCAGCTAGTCAACAACACCCACCGCCAACTCTTGGGCTACTCTTTAGAAACGATTATTGAGATTGACTGTCACATAATAACGCTTTCCGCTCCTCCATGGCTGAAAGGGTGAGCACGCTCAACGAAGGGTTTCGATCCCGTGTATTGCGAGTCGAGAGCTCTAACTACAAGGCCTCAGATTATAGTGCCTTTACTGATTATAAGATCTGCGAAATGCATCAGTTCTCGTATCTTGCGATATGATACGCTTTTCCCTGTAAAATAACGTATATCGTTTTTTCTTAAAATAAGTCAGAAAAACTAAATATGATGAAATCCGTTTGTCTTTTATTCTCTTTTTTTTGTGGCAACATGCATTCCATGTAATTAGCCGTGGAATCTTTGATTCGTTTTTTTTTAGTTATGTTTGTAAATTGTAGCACTTTGTTTTGAATTTGGATTTGAGCTACGTTTGTAAATTGTAGCACTTTGTTTTGAATTTGGATTTGAGTTACGTTTGTAAATTGTAGCACTTTGTTTTGAATTTGGATTTACTCACCCCCAACTTCCATAGCCTCACCAGTATTTTCTTATCTTAAAATTAACAAAACGGAGTTGAGTGATGTCGCTCACTTTCTGTTCTTCATCAACAAGGTATTTGTGCAATAATGCTGACATAGTCATTCCTACGTAATTGAATAAGTAGAGTTGTTTATACATTTGTTTAACAACAAGTTAAAGCTTGGAATGGTCTATTGTTTCATTGGGGGGGGGGTGTCTGTGAGCCAGACTATTTTCGGAGAATTCCACTCCTCATCAGTGAACCTAGACACTACCACCAATGAAATATCAGACCAAACCAAGCCTTTATAGTAGTGAGGTATCTGGCTCACATACACCCCCCTCCCCAATGAAAGAATAGACCATTCCAAGCTTTCACTTTGTTGTTAAACAAATGTTTAAACAGCTCTATTTATTCAATTATGTTCAAGCTGCCCACTGTCGGCTAACAATACGAAGAATTAAATTGTGGCGAAATGCTACAAGTTCATCAAATACCTATAGTTAGAATATAAGAGAGTTTTACTCTAGAGTATGGGTAGTGTTTAGACTAAAACTGGATATTTATGTGTTGTTGTTATTTTTTTGCCTTTTGTATCCTGTGTTATTTATGTAGGTGTATCATTCCAGCTTGTAAGCAATTCTGTTCTAATTGACATAATTCGTGTGGTTTAAATCCTTACTTCCAAAAGGTTGAAGCTATAGTTGCTACTGTCACTATGTGTGGTGACGTTATGTGTCATTCCTAGCGTTATGTTGGGTGGCTAGTTGTCACTATGGTGATGACTGATGTCAAGGTTTAAAATGCTGTACAGCGTTGTCTTGCAGTGTTCCAAGGAAACAAAAAAAAGAAAAAAAAAGAGGGAGGGTATTCTTTATCCTAATCACGCCTGTCATTTTTTTTATGGGAACCTATGAACAAGAGTGGGGAAAAAACGTCACAGTTGTTGACCATATTACGGCATAGACTTAGTTGTGGAAGTACGTAGACTAACCGGTATTTTGTGTTTTAATCTGTAGTAATATCAGTTACAGGATATTAGCTTTTCAGTGTATTTTCTACACAATATCTATAAGCGATGGTTGGTTTCTGTAAGTACAAAATCCGATGTCCAAAAAATAAAACTTTACGTAGAGTGAGTTTAATTGACTTCGTTCCTAAAACATTTACAACCGATTCATAAAAATACATATTTAAAAAAAAATCAATAAGGTTTGTTAATCGCAAGTTTTAGAGGTTTCATTTTTGGAGACCTAATCAAAAGTTGTTTTTTTTAGAGCTAATTGCAAGTTTTGGAGGTGTCTTTGGAGAGCTATTCACAAGTTTTGGAGGGTTTTTTTTCGAGAGCTAATCAGTTAAATTGTTCTTCTGTTACAGTTCTAAAGTTCAAGGTCAGCAAAATCTTACTACATGGTGAAACGCTTGTTAACGCTGAAATTACCGACGGGGTCCCTGGACCCGACTGCCCTTTTAAAAACACACTTTCGAAAAAAATGTATAAGTTTAAACTTTTGTTAGTTTTCTGGATCTGTAATAACGTATAAATCACAAACACACATAAAAAAGGCAACTAACGACAACAACGACGAAACCATCAATATTGTAGTTAGGGGTCATATCTGCATTTTACATATAAAAATAATGATTTCATAACAAGTAAAAATGTAAAATTATTCAAAATGATGCAATCTGTGAACCCCACTGGAAATTTGAGAGCATACTGTGTCAATTTATAAATGTACCCTAATTTAAAAACGGACTTATATCGGCGCAAATAAGCTGCTTAATTTCGAGCAATGCCTATTCTTAACCTAGTTATACAAACGTCATCGGGCACGGCATGGCCTGGTGGTTAAGGCGCTCGACTCGCAATCTGAGGGTCGCGGGTTCGAATCCCCGTCCCATCAAACATGCTCGCCCTTTCAGCTGTGGGGGAGTTATAATATGACGGT
>NW_013666661.1:300985-301871 GCF_000517525.1 Limulus polyphemus | reverse complement strand
TTCAAAACAAACAACGTCATCCTTTTACTAAAGTTTTTTGTTCTGCCGACAGAATCTAGAAACAGTTTCCTGAAATGCATACTTGTGTATCAAGGCTCATCCACACTGGACGTTAGCGAATTATTTATAAGTATTGCAGTCAAGTGTAAGTATCCACACCAGCAGCGAGCGACGTCACTTTGCTAAAATAGAACGTGTCTCTCGCTTTTTCTCTTTGCGCGATCCGAAGGAAACCGGCCAATCAAAATAACTCGGACTATAATAATAATAATAATAATAAACGCTATGATTATGTAGCACTTAACAACAACAACGTAATGATAATAATAATAACAATAATCTTGCAGCTTAAAATATTTTACAAAGTTAATAAACAAAAAATAAAAGAAGAACAAGCTTCTACTATTGTGGAGATCAGAGCTCATGATATCAAAACACGACCTGTTGTCTTATGGGACAGCCCATCTCCAGTATGTCCAATAGGAATGCGTGATTAGGGTCATGTACTTTTGTCAGGTCTTTTGGAACGTTTCCAATTCGCTTTGGGTAATGATTGACATTCGGTGATGTCAGCGTAAGCTTTGAAAAGTATGTTAGCTGTTGTAGCAATAAAAATAAATTGTAAAAAAGTAGCGATAAAAAGATTGAGTAATTTCAAGCAATTGGTTCAAAGAAAATCCAGAAGAAATTACAGAAACCGAAAACAAAAAATATAGTAGAAATAAGATGCTAGAGAAACGACAAGAAACATAAAAAGTGCATGAAAAAATGGATCGTAATTAAACGACAGGAAACAACATTAAAGAAATGTGGAAAAATTAGAAGCTAGAGAAATTATCAAAAACTGAGAAGTGGAGTACAGATTTGTGTTAGAGTAATAACGAAA
>NW_013666661.1:296786-300018 GCF_000517525.1 Limulus polyphemus | reverse complement strand
AACAAAACAATGATTTCAAGCGTACAACAATGGCGGTAATTCGTCTTCCAACAAAACAATGATTTCAAGCGTACAACAATGGCGGTAATTCGTCTTCCAACAAAACAATGATTTCAAGCGTACAACAATGGCAGTAATTCGTCTTCCAACAAAACAATGATTTCAAGCGTACAACAAACGTGGTGAAACGATATTCTTTGACTGCAAAGAGGCCGATGGAACAGTCATTACAATGACTGGGTCTTTACATAGAGTCGATACGAACATATTTGAGGCAGTGTGACTTGGGTAAATACTGAGAAGGTAAAAAAGTGACCAAACAGCTCGACCAAGTTGTGTGGGGAGTAATCAAGACATTTTGAACAATATTACACAATTGTATCTTGATAATTACTAATAATCTGTATGCGAGCATGGAAACAAGGTGAAATGATTTGTGTAAAGGAAAGGGCTTAGGAATACAACTAGTAGCGAATTGTACAATTTATTCACTTTCCTTTTGTAAATATTTTGTACTATTAACTCGCCATCTGAATGCCAATGTTCGTCGTATGTGTCTCTTGTGTGTTTATTACTATTGGATTTCCTATTATTTCCGTTGCTCTATATTGTATCTATTCGTCTAGCTTTAGATGAACGTATAAAAATCTGATAACCAGCTTGATATTATTGGGTGTATGTGATATAATCGTCTGTGTAAATAGATAAGTAAGTGAATTATTTTTGCATCTGAAAAGCACGTAAAACCGGTGCTTGAACCCTGTTTCCTGTGACACCAGCGGGTGAAAATGGTGACTTATTCCTCCTGGGTGGGACGCCAGCCAATCACATGTTACCTAACCCCTAGCTACCCGCTGGAACTCATTAAACAGCTGTACAGATTGAAGCAATTGGAGTAAAGTGTCTTGCCCAAAGCCACAACGACATGAAGCGGGTAAGCCTCAAACTAGTAATCTTTCGATTATGACTCTAAAGCACTAACGACTAGGCCACGCCGTCCCTAATCGTGTGTGTCATCAATCTGAAAGAATTGTTATGGTTTCCTTATATGGATAGATGAATCGAGATAACTAATAGAGATTAAATCTAGACGACCTTTCCTAGTAAAAAAGATTAAATGAATAAGTTGAGGTTCCTTAAATCTAGATGACCTTTCCTAGTAAAAAAAGATTAAATGAATAAGTTGAGGTTCCTTAAATATAGACGACCTTTCCTAGTAAAAAAGGTTAAATGAATAAGTTGAGGTTCCTTAAATCTAGACGACCTTTCCTAGTAAGAAAGGTTAAAATGAATAAGTTGAGGTTCCTTAAATATAGACGACCTTTCCTAGTAAGAAAGGTTAAATGAATAAGTTGAGGTTCCTTAAATCTAGACGACCTTTCCTAGTAAGAAAGGTTAAAATGAATAAGTTGAGGTTCTTTAAATCTAGACGACCTTTCCTAGTAAAGCCACTCAAGAGTTGGCGGTGAGTCATGTGACTAGCTGTCTTCCCTCTAGTCTTTCACTTCTAAATTAAGGACGGTTAGCACAGATAGCACTCGAGTAGCTTTGCACAAAATTCGACAAACAAACAATAACTTAAAATAAGACAAAAAAGTTAATCAAATAATTATTTGGCTGTTTGCTATTAATCACAAAGTTACATAATGGGTCATCTACGCTGTGCCCATCTGAACAACAAAACCCCAAATTTTAAGTGTTATAAGCCCTCACAATTACCGCTGAGCCACCAGAGGGCTAATCAAATGAAGAGTTAGTTGTTACTATGTTTATCATTCACCGTAAAATGTTATTATTTGCATCAAGTAAAATATGTTATTATTCGCATCAAGTAAAAAAAATATTATTTGCATCATGTAAAAAAGTTATAATTTGCATCAAGTGAAAAAAAGGAGGTTGAGGTTTTAGAATAATTTCGGATATAAAGTAATACAACTTTTAATTAAACTTATGTTTGGTTGACAGATATTTTCGAAATTTGTAACGCAATTACTTGCCTTCAGATATACGAATAGAAGTGGCGTAAAAATGCCTTTTTAAAAATAATTTAAATTGCGATTTATTTAAAATTTGAAAAATCGTCTAATGGTTAAAAAAACATCTTCCTCCAGAATATTCGATTCAACATGATTTTGTGCAATTACGATATTCCGATTCAGGTCTCAAAATCATGATGGGCTGGACGTAACTTAGTGTTTAACGTGTCAGTTTGTGAACACAGGTTTAATGGTTCTTGTCCCGTTGACATTACGAAAATCGCGCTTTGAATTTCAAGACTGTTCATGCGTTATAAGTTCAAAATTAGGGACGTCTAGCGCGAATACCCTTTATGTAGCTTAGGGCGAATATCCACAAAAAACAACAAATCAATTTTGGATGTTTATACCTAGCCACAGTTTTGACTCAAATAATTAATTGTGAATTTGGAACTTCCTCTTCTCGAAGCTTTAATTTAGGATGCTTTCATCTATCGAATGTTTTGATTCAAATATATGATTAGGAGTTTGAAACTTCCTTTCCGAAATGTATTATTTAGGATGCTCTTATCTAGTCAAGGTTTTGATTCGAATATTAAATTGAAAGTTTGAAACTTCCTCTTTCCCGGATGTTTGATGTAGAATGGTTATTTGGTCATTGATTTGAGTCAAATATCCAATTGGGAGTTTGAAAATTCCACTTCTAGAAGGTTTAATTTAGGATGATTTTATGTTTGGTTGATTTTTCTGTTTTCAAAGTTCCTAATGATCCTCAAGTTGGTACAGATTCCTAGCAAACTGATCCTCCTGTTTTCATGTACAGTTTATCTTCTGCAATGAAAACGAAGATTTCATGCTCTCCGGTTTAAGAAGTAGTTATAATTATGGTATAAGTCTCTAATAGGATCTGTGTTTTCAAATTATTTTTACGTAAAGATACAGTTTTCCGAGTAACCAGGAACCTCAACTTATTCATTTAACCATTCTTACTAGGAAAGGTCGTCTATATTTAAGGAACCTCAACTTATTCATTTAACTTTCTTACTAGGAAAGGTCGTCTATATTTAAGGAACCTCAACTTATTCATTTAACCTTTTTGGCTAACATAGTTGATAAACTATACTGTCCTTCGTATAAGAATAACTGGAAGCAAAAAAGTATGTGTAAAGTAAGGAGAATTTAATACACATATTACACAAGGTTTGCAACGCCGAAGCTAACGCATTTATTTGTCCTTATTGTTGTTGTTGTTGTTG
>NW_013666661.1:289108-295878 GCF_000517525.1 Limulus polyphemus | reverse complement strand
AAATAATTGTTTTGTTGGAAGACGGACCACCGTCATTGTTGTACGCTTGAAATAATTGTTTTGTTGGAAGACGAATCACCGTCATTGTTGTACGCTTGAAATCATTGTTTTGTTGGAAGACGGACCACCGTCATTGTTGTACGCTTGAAATAATTGTTTTGTTGGAAGACGAATCACCGTCATTGTTGTATTCTTGAAATCATTGTTTTGTTGAAAGACGAATCACCGTCATTGTTATACGCTTGAAATCATTGTTTTGTTGGAAGACGAATCACCATCATTGTTGTATCCTTGAAATCATTGCTTTGTTGGAAGACGAATTACCGCCATTGTTGTACGCTTGAAATCATTGTTTTGTTGGAAGACGAATCACCGTCATTGTTATATCCTTGAAATCATTGTTTTGTTGGAAGTCGAATCACCGTCATTAGTCGTATTCTAGTGTATAGCATGAAGAATTCGAATCCCTAACACTAACACAAATCCCTAACTTTACTGATACCCACCATGCTTTATTGTACATGTTATACATTGCCATTATTATTAACTCTTATTATTAACTTCTTATTAACTCCACTTTTATTCCAGTAATATTTCCACTAAGTCATAAAGAACATGATCCAGTCTTTTGTACGCTTAGTATGGTTTACAAGTGGATAAATGGTGGTGGAACTTTTACCAGAGGATTTAAAGACATTGTTAACAGATGTAATTGTGCAAATCATAAAATACGAGTAAAAAATTTCCAAAAGAGGACTTGAGTTTAAGGGATTTAGTTCCTTCCTTACTCCAATTAATGGCAAAATTCCCATTATATTACCTTCTAGTAATCAATCCTCTTACTGTCTTTTACTGATACCCCTCTAAGTGGTTTTTGGAACCGTTTCTGGCCATCATTAGATTTGTGGTAACTGGAAAATATTTAGCCTTGGTGAAGAAGAAACGTTCCTGAAATGAAGCAGAAATTACAGTATCATGGATCCCCATAAGATATAAGGGACAACGTTCCTTGGATTGTTAGCGGTGACGTATATCGCCTAACTGTGGGATCTCGTGTGATATAATCAACGAGTTATTGTAATAACAGGCAACATTCAAGCCCTAGCTTGGATTAACAAATGTTCTTCTCGCCATCCCAATGCTGTGTCCTGGTTAATAGCATTATTTTGTTGGTCGGTAACATTAGCTTTTATCTTATTGCTTGTCATCAGCAGTCTTTGAACTGTACCACTGATGCATGAAAAAAGTAGTCTTCAAGGATACTGTCTGATTAGTTCTAAGTTTCCCCCTTTTAAAACAATGATTAACTGTCTGATTAGTTCTAAGTTTTCCCATTTTTAAAACAATGATTAACTGTCTGATTAGTTCTAAGTTTTTCGACTTATAAAACAATGATTAACTGTCTGATTAGTTCTAAGTTTTTCGATTTATAAAACAATGATTAACTGTCTGATTAGTTCTAAATTTTCCCACTTTTAAAACAATGATTAACTGTCTGATTAGTTCTAAGTTTCCCACTTTTAAAACAACGATAAAAATGTTTAATTTGATCTTAATGTAACGATTGTCTTGATCCCCCAGATGTGCTTCAGACGTCAACCAACGTTCTACAAGAGTAACTAGATCATTGTGAGACCCACCTGATTGCCTTGGCTATTCCCACAGGAAACCAAGGAAGTCGCCGCTCAGAATGGCGTAAATACTCGACCCTTTGTCACCTGACAAGATTTTCACCTCTGCTTTGCTCAACATCTATTTTGTGCTAATATATTAATGTCTTTAAGTCCAAACTCTATGGCGTAAGTTATGAATCATTTATATGCTGTACAAGTTTCACACAAATTGTCTGCCTTTTCACCGATCAATCTTACTCAAATTCTTATTAAAAAACGCTCAAAGGTTAGAAAAAAAAACGTTTAACTTCCACCCTATCTTCGAAGTTTCCGACTTCACAAAACATCTTGCTCATCATTCGACAAGTGTTACACTTGATACAGCCTTTTGGGCATGCTTCTTAATAGCCTTCTTTAGTTTTCTACGTAAGTCAAATCTGGTTCTTAGATCCGCCTCTAGTGGTAGCTTTTTCTTTTCGTCACTCAAGAAGAGAAACATGTTAATTAAACGATCTTCGGGTTTTGCCGTTCACTTGAAGTGGACTAAAACGATACAGTCTTTTGGATGTCAACTGCTTATTCTACATTCATATATTCACAACTCTCTCCAACGTCCAGCAACTGCCACGGAAAAGTATTTTCTGCCATGTCCTGCCAAACCGTCTTATCCCGCTGTTCTTCTTATTCCTGGAAACAATCTTTCTATCATTACACAGTCACCTTTCATACGTTTTAGGCCTGATACAGTGTTAAGAAAAAGTTAGTATAGAATCTTCTGGTTATTCTGAAGATTTAGTTTCTTTGTGGTGGCGCTAGTGTTGAAAAAGAACTCGCAAAGACAGGTACGGTGAAGTCTTCCGGCGCTACAACGACTGTCCTTTTGATTCAATGACAAAAATACTCTTATTTTTTTATTAGATAAATGTTCATGTTTGCCTCAGTGTTTAGTTGCAGTCTAGCGGTTGTCTTAGTGTAGCAAAATGTTTCCTGCTGTGTGATTTAAGAAAAGTTTTATTGGGATTTTTGTTTTATATCTTAGTCACACTTAGCTTGGGTGCAAACTTTAGAGATTTGCCCTGAGTAAAGCTGCTTACTGACATCGTCCAATGTCTGTCGCTGAATTGCTTGTATTAATGAGAAGCTATTTGTCCATTGGGTATATTTCGAGCCAACGTGTATCGTACAATTAGCATTCAAACTTGTATTTACAGAAAAGTCGTTGTCAAGTTCTGTTGTCTATATCGTAAAGAACACAACTTGAGATTCTTAGCATTCGTCACTTTTGAAGAATTTTGATTTTCTGTCTCGACCACTCCTATTATTAACAGTGCAAGTGTCGTGGACCTTCATCAGAACTTTGTGGACAGCTTCTACTGAAACATGGAGTCTTGGCGCAATTTTTCGCACGAAGTATTCTTGACCAACCAAAACTTTACACGCTTGTAATGTGAATTTTAGTCATAGAAGCCATGGACCACACTACCACTGGGCATAGTATTATCACCCCCCCCTCCGTGATTTATAGGATTTAAAGTGAAATGATACTTTCTGATTGGTCAGATGACAGCCAATCACAGTGTAAACTATTAACACGTGATTGTAGTCGGACGAAACTCATTATCACGTAATAAAACTGTGTGATTCTCGTAGTATGTGCCTTTTATACCCCTTTTACTCACCATTTTCATAATTATTTCCCATATATAAACACATGTACTGTAGACTGTTTCGGTTTGTTTTATGATGAGATGATGGTCCAATAATGAGTATAGGATAACAGGTACTGTTTAGGCTTAGGTAAAAGTAAATACTTAACCAATAGTTCATTTGTTAAAACAGAGTAAGATAGTAACTTCTGAAATTTTGTACTTCTGTTGATTCATACCAATACCTCGTTTGAATTAAACGTTTAAATCAAAATTTAACCATTTCTTCCGATCTAAATCAATCACGAGAGGCTGAGCATATAGACATAATAGTATAGTACTGTAGGCCTAAAGATAAGTTAGTAGCCAAGGATACAAAGTGTATTAATTTTTCCAAAATCAGTCAATCTCAGACGTGATGACATCTCTAGCATGGTATGTTGTAACTGTATTTTGTTCAATAATTTCAGAATGTTATTTTAACAAAAAAACTTACATAAAAACTAGTAGAATTAACAACTTAAATTATTGTTTCTTTGGTGTAATAATCGCAAAAGAAAAGTTAATTTCAATTCTGTATTGTTTCCTTGAAGAAGAAAAAAACTACAGGTGTCGATGACAATTATCCAAAACTGGCTAAAAGTAATCGCAATAAAAATTCAGGAGTTTAATTTTTCTTAGGTCATTAGAGATTATACTTTTCAAAACAGCTTTAACAATTATCTATAACTGAAAATCGCTCACTTAGCTGGCTTCTTAAAGAATGCCCCCCAGTAGCACAGCGGTATGTCTGCGGACTTACAACGCTAGAAACCGGGTTTCGATACCCGTGGTGGGCAGAGCACAGATAGCCCTTGTGTAGCTTTGTGCATAATTAAAAAAACAAACAAACAAACAATCTTAAAGAAAAGTATTGTTCGTAAATAAACAATGACGTTTTCTTAAACTATGTTTTTTGAAACTGAAACGGAATTAATTGGTCTTGAAAAAAAAATATGTTAGAGTTTAGAAACACTTGAAACTTGTATATGCAACGCTGACAGTTATCTTAGCAACACCCTAATATTTGATCAGAAAAACGTGGAAGATAAAAGCTTTTTTAAACTAAAATATTCGAGAAAATACATTCAGGGAACTATGCGAAAGGGACTAAACTTCCCTAAGTTAACCCACTTTTATATAATATCACATTGACTTCGTAAATGTAATGATGCGTTAAGTAGAAATAGTCCAGTGACTTATCTCAAAGCTTGTTATCCTCTACCGGACTGAAACTGAACTGTTTCGATTAATTTTAAACCCAAATCTCAAGTTTGTGGTTCAGACTCATACTTCAATTATTTAATTTCTTGATTACTTTTACCATAATTACGCGAATAAGCAAGGATGGAAATAATGCCTTTTTCGGTCTTAATCATACCTAAGAATACTACTGCTTAAGTATTTGTGGTATGAAGACGGATTCTTTATATAATATCGTTTAGAGAGTCGTTAATCAATAGAACACCGAGAACACAACGTTAAAATAATTACCTTGGCCACAGTGAAGTAAGGAGTGCTCACACGTAGAGACAGGGTCGTCAGATGTTAAGTCCAGGTGCAGAGGAAGGCTGGTCTAGACAGATTCTCATATTCATGCCTCGAGAAATGCCGACACATTTATCATCAAGATTCGATTCATCATCAACTCGCTTCTTTCATCAAATTAGAGAGTAGCCGCTAGATGGCAGGGCAACTTTACACCTTAACGTGTAATTTGATTGGGGGTCACCACCTAAAAATGATCAATCACAGTCCAGGCGGAAGAACTCGCATTTCAAATGGGACGGACCTGATCCTCACACCCTCGTCGGATTTCATCTGCTACAGCCTTGGGCCTCGTCTGATAGTTGCTTGGCCATAATTTTCTCAAAAAATCTTTAAAAATAATGCTGACAGGGCACTGTAAGATAAGGCAAAGGAAGGGCGTTCACCGTAAATTTTCTGAGCAATAAAAAATAAATTAGTTTAACGTTGGCAATCGCAAGTATGTGTGTGAAAAGAGTTATTATAGAAAACTGTTTATTTTATCCCCGTATTTAAGAAAAACTGTTTATTTTATCCCCGTATTTATTTTGTTGCTGAGGTAAAAATGCTTATGTTGAATTCTTGTGTGAAACCTTTTTTCTTCCTTCTCTTTTTTTTATCTAGTACGCGTATTCGTCATTATTCGAATATTAATATTATATTTATTTATTCGCTGTTAAGCATAAAACATATACAATTGGTTGATTTTGCTCTGCCAACCGCAGGTACCTAAACCCAATTTTTAGTGTTATGAGACCCCAGATATTCCGTTGAGTCACCGGAGGGGAGTGGGGAGGAGGACATTTCGATTAGATGAGGTAGAATTGGCAAGTTGTGCATTCTGGGTAAAAGATATTAATGAAATATAATGAGCAACAGGTAATTAGGATTGGGCGTTTCTACCGTAGGGAAACCACCGACCTGAGATATAATCTTTCCTTTCTTTTTTTTTCATTTTCTGCATTGTGACTCCCACTGATATGAAAGTGTTCATGTTTTCTCTCCCGCTCCCTTCTCAAACTAGTTCATTGTTACCTTATGCCACCTCAAATAAAATAAAAATCCTGGAACCCTCATTGCTAAGACGGCCTGATGATCACTCTCATAGACGAAATGCTTCATTGACATCATTACACAATGAGTGGTTTGTTTTTAGTTTTGAATTTCGCGCAAAGCTACACGAGAGCTATCTGCGCTAGCCGTCCCTAATTTAGCAGTGTGAGACTAGAGGAAAGGCAGCTAGTCATCACCACCCATCGCCAACTCTTGGGCTACTCTTTTACCAACGAATAATGGAATTGACTGTAACATAACGCCCCCACGGCTGAAAGGGCGAGTAGAGTGCGAACTGAGCGCCTTAACAACCAGGCCATGCCGGGCCGCCATTACGAGTGGTCTCTCCTCTCTGAAGGTCCTCGATGGATAATTTAAAAACTTCTAGGTTAAGGAAGGTTCAGTATTGTTGTAACATCTCTTCAGTACGTCATCATAGCTAACATTTCTCTCTGGCAAACATTTGAATTAGGTTTTGAGAATCTTTTTTTTTGTTGTTGTTGCAAATCTTCAATATAACTTTTGAATATGTACTTATATCTTGTGATAAAAGTTTAGATAAACGACCTTTACACTCCAGATGTATATATATATATTACTACCTTACTACCAACGTTTCGCTTTTACAGCTTCTTCAGAGTTAATACTTAGAAACTGTTTGATAGTGAAGTATACGTTAATTTATAAAACTTATACTTCAATATCAAACAGTTTGTATTTATTAACTCTGAAGAAACTGTAAAGGCGAAACGTTGGTAGTAAGGTAGTAATATATATATATACATCTGGAGTGTAAAGGTCGTTTATCTAAACTTTTATCACAAGATATAAGTACATATTCAAAAGTTATATTGTAGATTTGCAACAACAACAAAAAAAAAGTTTCTCAAAA
>NW_013666661.1:281708-288347 GCF_000517525.1 Limulus polyphemus | reverse complement strand
GGTAAGGTGTTTGATTTTCTTCACTCTTCATACCTGTTTTACCTATTCATAATAAGGTAAGGTGTTTGATTTTCTTCACACTTCATACCTGGTTTACCTATTCATAATAAGGTAAGGTGTTTGATTTTCTTCACTCTTCATAACTGTTTTACCTATTCATAATAAGGTAAGGTGTTTGATTTTCTTCACTCTTCATAACGTCTTTATATTTACATGCTCAATTTGCTTTTATTCAGCCTCGCTCTTACCTCCGTAATGTGTATTGAATTTTTTATTCAAAACAAATGTATTTTTTTACGCTCTAAATCAAATGCACTACCATTTCAATGATAAAATCACATAAGAATTGTTCACACAATGAATACATGATGTTTAACACCTTACAGTTTGTAAACAAACACATAAGCATTGTTCACACATTGAATACACGATGTTTTACACATTACAGCTTACGATAAAACGTTTTGTATGTGTGTGAACAGTGATTGTTAAGTTTGAAAACCAGTGGTTTTTAGTTCATGTAGGCCTGGCATAGCCAGGTGGCTAGGGCACTCGATTCGCAATCTGAGGATCGCGAGTTCAAATTCCCATCCCTCCAAACATGCTCGCCCGTTCAGCCGTGGGGGCGTTATAATGTTGCGGTCAATCCCACTATTCGTTGGTAAATGAGTAGCCCAAGCGGTGGGTGGTGATGACTAACTGCCTTCCCTCTAGTCTTTCACTGCAAAATTAGGGACGGGTAGCGCAGATAGCCCTCGTGTAGCTTTACGCGAAATTCATATCAAACCATAACATTAACCTTTCATGCACAAAAATCCACGCACTTCTATTTCACTTCATAGTTCTCACGAACCATGCTTGCAGCTTGGCAGTAACGGTTCCACTCTGTGGAATTAAAACATCTTTCGTGATCCTTTAGTCGAGATTTGAGATCCTTATTTAAAAGATATGCTTCACTGGGATCATGTTGAAATAACAGAGTTCGGGATGCTATTCTAAACTTACATATAACTTCAAAAACAATTTGCATAATCTAGTTTTATAAATGACGTTACATCATACATCAGAAAGGTTACCAGGGAGTTATTGGGATTACGGCCGAGAATATTGACAACAATAAGGGTATTGAAGTGATGAATGAATAATACATTATAATCATTATATACAAATTTTTAAACATTTCATGCTCCTATAGTTATATCGGTATATCAAATGATATTCATTCATTGGTTTAATCTTAGTCCAGTTTTTGCAGGCAGCCTGCTTTGATAAGAAGTTTTGATAATTTTATTTAGGCTACGTTTAATTTTTAATTATTCTTAAATCCACCAACAAAAGCTTTATGCTTAAGAATGGCAATATTTCAATCTTAAACATATAAATTTATCACTTGTTTGTTTCTTTGTAATGAAGCACAAAGCTACACAATGGGCTCTCTGTGCTCTGCCCACCACGAGTATCGAAACCCGGTTTCTAGCGTTGTAATTCCGCAGACTGGGGGGAGGGGAGCAAGTTTATCACTACAAAGTTAATAATTTACAAGTGTCAATTTACAAGTTCAGATTTTAATTAAACAACGTTTCCACATAACTGAACCCCAGTATATAAAGAAGTTAGTTAATTTTTCAGAGGTGTCATATTTAAACTCCAAGTGCTGCAATAAATGATCATTTTGGTATAAAAACTGAAACCAAAACCGAAAACGCTTAATAACAAACAAACATAAGGAACTTTGCGATACCCTCCCCTCCATAACAATAGTTTAAAACATTTTCACATTCACAACCGCTATTTTTTGGGGAAGGAGGCTTGACATGCCCAAGTGGTTAGGGCGCTCGACTCACAATCTGAGGGTGGCGGGTTCGAATCCTCGTCCCATCAAACGTGCTCTCCCTTTGAGCTCTAGAGGCGTTATAACGTGATGGTCAATCCCACTATTCTTTGATAAAAGGTAGCCCAAGAGTTGGCGGTTGGTGGTGTTGACCAACTCCTTGTAATTTAATATAAAAAAAAACCATGCTGTCAACTTCGTGGCACATTCTGACTACGAAAGTATTTCTGACCTTAAATTAGTTTCAGTCTTTGGATCATAAGCCAAACCAAAACATGGCACATGGTTTAACAGAAACTGATGAGTAAAAGGAACATAAACTTCTGCAAAACAAAAACAAAAAAAATGAAAAAACGAACGTTGGAAATAATTCGAAGAGCTTCAAAAACCTGAAATAGGAATGACTATCAAACTGGTGTATAAAAATACGTAAATACACCAGTTTGATGTTCGATACCTCACTAGCATGAAGGCTTGGTTTGGTCTGATATTTCGTTGGTGGTTGTGTCCAGGGTCATTAATGAGGAGTGGAATTCTCCGAAACTAGTCTGGCTCATAGACACACACATACACACACACACACCCCAATGAAACAATAGACCATTCCAAGCTTTAGCTTGTTGTTAAACAAGTGTTTAAACTCTTCTATTTATTCAATTATGTAGGAATGACTACGTCAGAATTATCGCACAAATACCGTGTTGTTGAAGAACAGAAAGTGAGCGACATCACTCAACTCGACTCCTTTTGAACTCTGCAAACGACAAGATTCATGATTTGAAGTATAGGAAACACGTGCATAAGGTCAAGCCAAAAAAAACAACAAAAAACACGAAGACAAAATTTCGAGTGTATCTTAATAAAGACGTCATCGAAGAAAAAAGTAATAGGCAATATCAAAATCCAATGGAGTGATCTTGATGACATCCATAACACAAGGAAGCTCTAAGCAGCTAGGGGGGAAGCATAATCTCAACCACATTTATTAAAAATCTAGTCTTTATATATAAAGCCGCCGTTTTGGACTGTGTAATTAACTGAAAGTGTCGCTAGAGGGGAAAGATAGGCCATTATTTTCGTGTGGTCTGGGACGTCTGGAACGTACATCTTGACCTCGTGGGAGGAATTGCTGATATTATAGATTTCTATAGTTACTGGTGTTTGATTTCCATCATAGATCTACCTAGAGTTTACACACTAATCCGAGGCTGGCTGTAAGTGGCAGGGATTAAGCAGATCAGTTTATATATATATATATATTTGAAGTAAGCAAATCAGTTGCTATATATATATATATGTTTTGGATTAAGGAAATCAGTTGATATATATATATATATATTTGTTTTGGATTAAGCAAACCAGTTGATATATACATATATATGTTTTGGATTAAGGAAATCAGTTGATATATATATATATATGTTTTGGATTAAGCAAATCAGTTGATATATATATATATATATGTGTGTTTCTTTCTGTGTTTTTACTGAGAATAAGCTTCGATTTATTAGAAAATAGGAGGCTAAAAGAAAAAACAAATTCAACGAATTCATTTATCTCTACAATTATAATCAAAGCGATTGGAGACTAATTTACAACTCAGTTTATAAATAAATTGTGAAATAAGAAAGAAAATATAAAAAATTATCATTAATAAGGCTGCTATTATTAATAAAAACAGGTATAATTATTTATTTATAGTTAAGCACATAGCTACACAATGGGCTATTTGTGCTGTGCCCATCACAGGTATTGGTATCTGGTTATAAGTCTGCAGAGTTACCGCTGTGCCACTGGGAAAGGGGAGAGGGCGTGATCGTTTGTACATCCTAGTATCATTTCTAATATCATTGTTAATACGTGCTGAAACATTAATATCTTGCCATTGCCTCACTGATAAAAAGGTTAAAATATATTTTTTTTCTTATTTTTTTAAATGTAGTAAAAAGATTCATTGAGTTGACAGAAAACAATTTTGATATTACGTAGTGGTAGAAAATGGGCCTGATTTATTAGGCCTGGCAAGGCCAGCTGGTTAGGGCGTTCGACTCGTAATCTGAAGGGCGCGGGTTCGAATCCCTTTTGCCGAACATGCTCGTACTTTCAGCCGTGAAGTCGTTATAATGTGACGGCCAATCCCACTATTCGTTGGTAAATGAATATCGCAAGAGTTGGCTAAATTAGGGACGGCTAGCGCGAAAATCAGACCAAACTAATTTAAGGTTTATTTATGAATGATGTAAAAACCACACATATTTAAACCCGAATACGCCGACTTGCTTTTTCTTTTCTTTTTCTTTTTTGTACATCAGTAATAACTAGTAGTTCACTAATTAGTTTTCTATAGGTCAACTTTAGTTTCCGTAGTACCAAGCTATTGGTTCATGAGTTGTGTTTGTGTACAGAACACAAAAATGTAGGCACTTTACTATTGCTCGCGTGCTATTGGAACTTGGCTTTGTGTAACAGTACTAGATCACGTAACTTGTGGAAATGGAAATTATTGTGTAGCAGGTTTACTGTATTATACGACTTATAACGTGTTTCATCGAGAAAGAAAATCGTGTCTAGTGTACACCAAGAATGAGTTGAAGAATGTATAGCTTGATATGTATAAATAAACGATTAAGGTTCTCTGTATTACAGAGAGGGAATTTTTCAAATAACCTACCCATGCCTTCCGTAGTAACATCTGTTTCAGACGCATTTGGAGAGGCATGATACAGAAGGCGTGTTTATGAACCTGGCAACCAGCTAGGCCACTTAACTTCAATAATTCCATTATCCATTATCAAGGTTCATTGTAGTGCTGGGTTCCTCAAGAACTAGCACTTTCTGCGACTGCTATTAACGGGAATTACAAGGCGGCAAGACCAGTTATGCACGAAGGAGGGGAGAGGCGGGTTAAGACGGAACCATTTAGCAAGCTTTACGATCCGAAAGTTGACCAAAACTGGCAGCCCGCCACCTCGATGCCTTCCAAATTGAATTAAATAAGCAAGGAGATCATATAACTCAGTTTGGCCGGAACACTACCTCATAGTTCAATTTAATACCACTAGGTGGGTGTTTATAATGTCAGTATGCCTATATTTAACCCCGCGTGTCTTTCAGACAAACATCCACACGTATGCGCCAAACTGTCTGAATACCTATGTCATGGTGAGATAATTTCTGTTAATAATAATTTCTTTCCACTGTCAAACTAAAGAAGTATCTGAGAAAATGAAAAAACTTTAAACCTCTCCTCTAAAATTCGAAATTTATAGATAAAGAAGTCTTGTATGAAACATTCAAAGAAATAGGTGCATTTTTTTTCTTATTTCATAAACATAGTAAGTCTTTTTCAGATCTTAGCTTCTAACAAAATGCATCATCCGTTATTTTGAATTATTATTAATTATTCTGAATCAACTACGTTAATCTTGGTTTTTTCTTTTCTTTTTTGACCAATGTAAATCTTGACCAGTTAGTGACTTTAAAAATTTTGAAGCTTAAATAGTGTCTTTTCCAACGGCTTTATTTGTCGGTTATAAAAATCATATTTTGATTAACAGCCAACCAACTTTATTAACCTCGGGTTTTGTTGAAAGTCTTACACTTTACCAATCACTAGATGGCGCTAGCTATAATCTTCAAAAGATAATTTCTTAGGGTACGTTCCAGATACTTTTAAAATTTTTATGGTTTTGAGACACTTCTATCTCTGCTAATTACCATAATACACTTCTATCTCTGTTAATTACCATAGGATACTTCTATCTCTGCTAATTACCATAATACACTTCTATCTCTGCTAATAACCATAGGATACTTCTATCTCTGCTAATTACCATAGGGCACTCTATCTCTGCTAATTACCATAGGATACTTCTATCTCTGCTAATTACCATAGGGCACTCTATCTTTGCTAATTACCATAGGACACTTCTACCTCTGCTAATTACCATAGGATACTTCTATCTCTGCTAATTACCATAGGGCACTCTATCTTTGCTAATTACCATAGGACACTTCTACCTCTGCTAATTACCATAGGATACTTCTATCTCTGCTAATTACCATAATACACTTTTATCTCTGCTAATTACCATAGGGCACTCTATCTCTACTAATTACCACAGGATACTTCTATCTCTGCTAATTACTATATTACACTTCTATCTCTGCTAATTACCATAGGGCACTCTATCTCTACTAATTACCACAGGATACTTCTATCTCTGCTAATTACCATAGGGCACTCTATCTCTACTAATTACCACAGGATACTTCTATCTCTGCTAATTACCATATTACACTTCTATCTCTACTAATTACCATAGGACACTTCTATCTCTGATAATTACCATAGGACACTTTCCTTTCTTATAATAACATCAAACACGTTTCTTTGATATTACTATTTGACTCTACTCTGATAAGTACTACAAGACACTTCAATCTCTGACAAATACTATAAAAACACTTCGATTTCTGATAATTACTAAAAGATACTTTGGTTCCTGATAATTATTACAATACACTTCTCTCTCTATGGTAATTACTGCAACACTCTTTTTCCCTGATAACTACTACAAACGGATGAGCAACGTTATCAAGAACATTCCACCTGAAGATGGCCTCAGTATAGAAGCCGAAACGTCGTCTCCTTTACTTTAATGGGCAGTTGTAGTCCATTAAAGTTCTTAAATCTACTATGTCTACTGAGTGGGCAGAAGGACAATGTCTGCAAGATTTTTACGATACTGTGTACTGTCAATAAGAAGACACAAGATTTAACGATACTGTGTACTGTCAATAAGAAG
>NW_013666661.1:279157-281365 GCF_000517525.1 Limulus polyphemus | reverse complement strand
AATTACATTAAATAGTATAACTCTGTTATTAGAATTACAAATATTATTTAATTACATTAAATAGTATAATTCTGTTATTAGAATTACAAATATTATTTAATTACATTAAATAGTATAATTCTGTTATTGGAATTACAAATATTATTTAATTACATTAAATAGTATAATTCTGTTATTAGAATTACAAATATTATTTAATTACATTAAATAGTATAATTCTGTTATTGGAATTACAAATACTATTTAATTACATTAAATAGCATAAAGGCCAGTTTATCTCAAAACGAAACTTACACAGCCTAAAAATTACAAACAGGGTTCGGATTAATTAGCCATGAATTGAACGTTTGAAAATCCTTATACGAGATTTACATAGACATTTTATATTCTATTCAGACGGCGTGTTCAGACTAATATAAGAGATGCCTTTCTTCTGTTCCAGATATATCCCAAGTCTAGTATAGAATGAGCAAACGGAGGAGACTGGCCAACTACTAACAGTCAGTTTGTTTGTTTGTTTGAAATTAAGCACAAAGCTACACAATGGACTATGTGTGCTCTGCCCACCACGGGTATCGAAACCAGGTTTATAGCGTTGTAAGTCCGCAGACATACCACTTTCAAAGCAAGACACCTAGAAGTGTCTGTGGAAGATATGGTTCTTCCTTCGTTATTCCACGACCACATCCGAGCTCTGAAACTCAGACACCGTGAAGAAATTAATGTTTTGTTTTGTTTTTTCCTTAAGTGTTTTCATAGCAACCAAAGTTTTTATGCAGGTGTAAGTGTGGTGTTTAAGTAGATAACCGTGCATTGGTATATATATATTTTGGTGTAAGTGTGGTGTTTAAGTAGATAACCGTGCATTAGTATACACATCTTGGTGTAAGTATGGTGTTTAAGTAGATAACCGTGCATTGGTATATATATCTTAGTGTAAGTGTGGTATTTAAGTAGATAATCGTTCATTGGTATATATATATCTTGGTGTAAGTGTGGTGTTTAAGTAGATAACCGTGTCATTGGTATATATATCTTGGTGTAAGTGTGGTGTTTAAGTAGATAACCGTACATTGGTATATATATCTTGGTGTAAGTATGGTGTTTAAGTAGATAACCGAGGATTGATATATATCTTGGTGTAAGTGTGGTGTTTAAGTAGATACCGTGCATTGGTATATATATCTTGGTGCAAGGGTGGTGTTTAAGTATATAACCATGCATTGGTATATATATATATATATATCTTGGTTCATTTTACCAATAGGAAAACTTCTATAATTAGGATTTTTTTATGACACTATCTATTCTCAGGATTTTTATGTGTGTAAAAGTCTGTATATTTATTTACATGGTGTTTGTATTTTCAAGCTGAACAGCAACTTGCGACACATCAACTAAAAAACTAGATCAGAGACTCAGTTCTCATAATTGGTATCTTGCACTTACTACGACCCATTTCAGGGCAATGTTTATGTAGGTACTTACATTTGTATCCATTAGGTCAGAGACTCATAAGATGGTTTGGTTTGTTTTGAATTTCGCGCAAAGCTACACGAGGGCTATCTGCGCTAGTCGTTCCTAATTTAGCAGTGAAAGACTAGAGGAAAGGCAGTTAGTCAACGTCACCCACCGCCAACTATTGGGCTACTCTTTTACCAACGAATAGTGAGATTGATTGTAACATTATAACTTCCCCACCACTGAAAGGGTGAGCATGTTCGGTAACATGAATTCGAACCCGCTACCCTCAGATTGCGAGTCTAGTGGCTTAACCACCAGCCCCTGCCAGGTCTGACTCATAAGATAGTGGAATGACTGACGAGATGTAGGGCAACTAAGCCACCGCCTACACGGCTAGACTTTATTGAATATCAGAACTGACTGTCACATTTATAACGTCTTTCTTTCCTCCTATTTTTATTTAAATCTGTTTTGGTCAGTTCGTTAGGTTAAGTGTTGTAGCAGACAAAAAAAAATTCGATATGATGTAATATGTGTATCCTAGCGGTAGTGAACAGTAAAGAAACAAAATCGTAATTTGAGGATTAAAACAGACCAACAATTAATAGCTGTTTTACTTAATCTTCTTGCAGACCTGCAGTCCTCTTCTTCAGAGATATTTGGGCTAAAGACTTATTACGTTTCAGTACCATAGTTATGATACATAAAATGCTGAGGCTTTTCGATCAATAACACAAAATAACG
>NW_013666661.1:274664-278676 GCF_000517525.1 Limulus polyphemus | reverse complement strand
AAAACAATATGCGTTCGCAGTATTTGAAGGTAACATAACACAGAAAACATAAGAACGGTAATTTCGAGCTTGGGGGCCGTTTTTCTGGGGGGAGGGGCGAAAACAAAGATGCTGAATGAATTTTAATTCTAACTAAATAATAAGCCCATAAAAATTATGTTTAATAAATTAAATGATACAGTATGTTGAAATGAGATGTTATTGTTTTTACTACGACACTGTTTTTCAATCACCATGCTAAAGTTATAGGTTGGGGGGCTCAATTGTAACTAAATTGTTACAAATATAAAGTATTATTCAGCTTTTTTGATTCTTATCTGTTTATCCAGACTTTCAGAGACTTAATTTCAGCCAACACAAGATTTGTATGTAAATAAACACTAGCATTAATTAAAACAACCTATCACTAAATAAAGTCACTCTCTTGTAAATCAAAGTCAACGAATGGTTTTAGTAAGCGTAATGATTGTTATTTTTTATGCCTAAATCGAAACTATTTCGTTCATAGTAAAAAACAAGGCATTAGCGCCATAAACCTTCAAGCTTGCCGCTCAGCCACCGAGAAGCTTTTTGTTGAGTAAAACAAAACGCTGATGTCTGTCGGTCAACCTATTTACTATTAGTAATAGTAACTGGAATATAAAATCAGATGTTTGTCAAAATTACTAACTAATGAACGTGCTGTAACTTGAAACTTCTAAACTACAAAACGTAATTGTTGTTTTTTTTTCAGTATTATTCAAAACACGCAAGTAGATGACGCTACTAGCTTCTTGTGGCTAATATTAATATGTATACACTTAGGTCAGTTTTTCATATCACTTATGTGAATAATCACGAATTTCAGTATGTGTAATACAGCATAAAGAGTAGTGTTTTGTGTTTCTCCATCTACTAATCCGAATTTTTTATAATTTGCTAACCCAATTTACTCGTTTTGTTTTCCGATTGGTTGAAAGAAAAAAAAGGATCGAACACTGGAATGATGAAAACAGTTCTATATGCTTCAATTTGCTTGTTAATTCATTGGTTTTAAACCGTCTTTATAAGCTGTTTTTGTAAATATCATCTATACAAAAAATAGGGTTCGATCCCTGCGGTGGGTTAACAACAAACAAACAAATCTTACTTGAATCACCGGTTTATAACGCTAAAAATAGGGTTCGATCCCTGCGGTGGGTTAACAACAAACAAACAAATCTTATTTGAATCGCCACACGTTTCTCTTCCTCTGCACAGAGCAACTTGTTGTTAACGGTGTCACGATGTAGGTAAGAAACACTGGATGTTAAAGCCAAATCTTCTGTCTTATCGACGCCAGGACCCCTACGCTTTCTTCGTGCACTCAGTAAAGGTCAATGTGCACGCGCTTCGCGACTGTTCATGGAACTATTGTTGTGGAAACGATGTTTTTTGTTTTTTTTACTTTGCTTTTACCTCGTCTTGTCATCAAACAACAAAATATTTTGTCTCTGTCTCTTAGTTTGCATAATCCTGATGTAATAATGCAAAGCTTTTAGGATGTTGGCACGTGCATCTTAGCAACCTTTTTGCAGGAACCAACAGCGAATGATAATAATCCATTTCATGTTGGTGATAAAGCACTAACCACTTACAAGTTCGATATTTTTCGAAAACGTCAGACAACTGGAACTTTGGTTGTCACCTTTAGAGACTACAGAAATACGTTTACATATTTTGTTGCTGACATGCGCACAGTTCATACGTTTACACATCAGGGACTTGCATCATTCAAACCTCGCGCTGATTAATGTAAAGCCGATTTAAAATTTTTCATTTAAGGCGATTAGGGAGGTTCTAATAACGGTTTTTTCCTAAACGTTGGTAAGTAGCTTGAAGCTGTTTAGATGAAGAGCCTGACTAACGCTTTGAATAAGCGTTGTTGGTAAAGTAATTGAACTAACAAGACCAGCGAATTATCTACTCAACTTTATATATATATATATATCTGTCAAAATCTGTGCTGCTCAGAAAATATTCCTAATAATTGTTTGATTAAAGTAAACGTTTAAGCGTGATCTAAAAAACAATAATAATAATAACAATGTTAAACCCTAGTTAAGCCAGCTGAGCTATACCATGGATAAACAAAAATCTATCTATCTAAATCATTATGTGATGTGAACAGGTCAGATTCCAGCTGGTTCAATAATTTCGTTCCTGTACTGCGTCAACCTTAAGCCTAACGACCCTCAGGTTAGACCTACACGATAGTACAATTTGTTGGCCAGCAAGGGGTCTTCGAAAGCCGACTGTGTTGGCTCGTAAAGTTTGAAATCTTGTTCTTTGCTAACCTCTGCTTCTCAGTAGGTCAGATCAATCTTTGAAATACGACTGTGTATATTCAACGTTCCATAGCCTACAGTATAACACACGTGTACTCCAATAATCAGTAGACTTCAAAGTTTGATGTATTCCAATACGCTATTAGAGTTATGATGAGGGTGGGGATCAAACTTCGAATTTAAGTGTTATGAGTCTTCAAGTTTAACCGCTGAGAGACGCCTATCTCGACTGGTCACGTGGATTCCACCCAGCCCGTAATGGAAGGGTTAACCAAGTTTATCTTTACAAACTTTTACTTATAAATACGTCTAGGGCGATTCATAACTATATCTCCCCCCTCCCCTAGTAGCACAGGGGCATGTCTGCGGATTTACACTACTAGAAATCGAGTTTCGATACCCGTGGTGGGCAGAGCACGGATAGCCCTTTATGTAGTTTTGTGCTTAATAATTAACAAAACAATCCACAACTATGCTTTCTCTCTATTCTAAGTCATCTTTATGGGTTTTGACAAATACATAATTTTTTTTCCTTATTTACAACAGTTTATTAAGTACGCTATTTTCTCAAAGTGGAAAATGATTTGCAAGTAAGAATCAATTTAAAATACAAAAAACAAAATTCTAAACTATGAAAATATCACAATGAACACTGAACGAATCATTCACAAACTTATGATAATTTAGGAGAATATAACAAGAACTATGAGAAGACCCATAACTAGATTTCATACTACAATAACGTAGGAGGTTCTATAAATCAAGAGTTAATTTTGTACTCTGCATTATTTGATGCATAAGCAAGTCTTTATAAAAACTTTAAAAAAAAGGGAAAAGGTGGCGCTGTTAAGCTATAAGTGTTTTAATATTTTCTAGTGTTAATGAATGCATTGATTGTGGGAAGTTCTTCAAAAATGTGCATGTGTAAATTTTTATAGGCATCATGTTTTTGAAGGGATTTAGTTAGATAAGTCTATCACATTGTTAATATGATGTTTTGCATCAATGATGTTAATATATTGTTTGATTAGATGTTGTGATACCTAGAAAACGAGCCATATGTATCATTGTATTAGGCCATCGATTTGTTTTTTTAAACCCTAGAAGTTATTTCGGATATATACGCCCACACGTTATGACATAGTGGACTCATTGGACAACAACCTCTCGTTGACACGAGTGATTGGCATTGGGTCACATGGCCGTGACATCACTTATCTTTTCAATCCTCCTTTCCACCAGGTGGCATGCTAAAGAAGCCAAGTCGTCTTGTTCTCGCGGATGTGGGGACTGTGGAAAGAGGTTAACAGTGTCTCACGATGGTTGGATGGGGATCCATAAAAACGTCACTTACTGGGCGGGGAAACAAATACCATCGTTATATATAAGAACATTAATGAGCAATAAATTGACGGAAATAGACTTGCTGTAACACTTTGTTCTTCTCGAATCGTATTTCATTTGGGGTTACTAGCCAGTTATTTGCGAGCAGGGTGGCTTGTGAAGAAAAAGACATTAAAACACTCGTGGGTTTTGGTTTTTCTTTAGGATATGCAGGAGGCTTTTAATACCTCACCTACCAAATTATGGTGCGGTTGTTGTTTTGTTTTAACGATGTACATCAACTAATTAAACTACACCCGTAAAAGCTTCAAGGCGCGGCAATCTAGTAATTATTTATATATATATATATATATATAGTTCTT
>NW_013666661.1:270584-273664 GCF_000517525.1 Limulus polyphemus | reverse complement strand
TTATTATATATATATATATATATATAGTCTTTGCGGTAAAGTTTTCGGTCGTATGTGTTTGTGCGAACAAATAAATTATGATCATTTCACGAAAAACGTTTATGTCTCTCAAACTTAATAGCTTCAAGGGCAAAGCCGAAGATTTGAGGAACGAATAAAAGACCTGGGTCACGAAATGCAAATACAAATTGTTTATTTTTCTTCTTTTTCGACGTAGTTTTGCTTTGATGAGTTCCAAATTCTCGAGCATAGGTCAAGAGTCAATTAAAGTAAAAGAAGAGTGAACATGTAAGGTCAATTAACTGTTCTGACTTCACATAAATATTATTTAGTACTGACCATGGTTAGGAACATCTTGTAAGTAGAAAATAACACAGTATAACCAATCAATTGAACACTTGAACGTTGTCCTATAATGCACGAAAATTAACCAATAAATTATTTTTATCATATATTATAGCTTGTGTTGTTAACTTTATATAATGAAAATAAATTATTAACAAGTTCTTTGAACAACTACGGAAATAATCTATATAGAATAATATTAACATTAAGTATTAATTATCGTTTGTTGTTGCTATGCACACTACGGGTATCGAAACCCGGATTTTAATGTTATATGCCTGCAGACTTACCATTGAGTTACTAGATATTGGTATTGATATTTCTAAACTGAATGGTGCCTTATGTGACAGATAGGCTAAAAACGGTCGGGTCAGATATTTTTAGGGTTAACGTAAAGCTGTTCGTAACTTGTAGCCAGTTAGAAGCACTCACCACAAAGATTTTGTCTGTCTTTAAACCAGCTAGTGGGATTGATTGTCTTTCTTATAACGCACTAACCACAAGAATTTTGTCAGTCTTTATACCAGCTAGTGGGATTGATTGTCTTTCTTATAACGCACCCACTGCTGAAAACTGTGGAGCGTGTTCAGTGGAATCGTGAGACCAACAATGAACCTCGTTACCCGGCATGATAACCACTAGGCCACGCACATACCCTTATATAGAAATGTTTTGACGACTTTTTGTCTTAAACATTTGTTCTAGGCCGAATCATTGGTAAATCAGGTTACAAGCGTTTTAATAAGACACGTCATAGAAGAACACCAACAAACACATCACTTTCCTGGTGAATGTTTCTTTTAAAGCCGGGCGTACCTAATGGACAGTGTATCATGACTGTAATAAATCCGCAAAAAAACGCGTTCCGTGTTTTGGGACCATAATTGCGCGATAATAATGGTGTTAAAAATTCTACAATCTTATCAGACGCCCTCCAGTGACTCAGCGGTAAGTCTGCAGGTTTACGTCGCTAAAATTCGGATTTCAATACCTGTGGTAGGCAGAGCACATTATGTAGCTTTGTGCTTAACAAAAAAATAAACAAATTAGACAAAATTAGCCCAAAAGTTGGCTGTGGGTGCTGTTAGCTACTGCTATCTTTCCTCTAGTCTGTTACTTGAAAATAAAAGGATGGCTATGTGCCGATAGCTCTGTGTCTTATTGGGCGAAATTTTGAAACAAACAAACAGACAAACAAAAAACGTTTGCTGTAGGAACCTAAACAACGTAAACTTCAAAACAAAATAACTCATATTTATTATTTTGTTTGGAATTTTTATATGAAACTGCTATCCTCTAATGAATGTGAATAACAAATAATTTCTCAGTTTCAAGAAATGCGGATCTTGTTAAGTTTGGTTTGAATTTCGCGTAAAGCTACACGAGGGCTATCTGCGCTAGCCGTCCCTAATTTAGCAGTGAAAGACTAGAGGGAAGGACATCTACTCTTTTACCAACGAACGGGCTGAAAGGACGAGCATGTTTGGTGAGACGGGGATTCGAACCCGCGACCCTCAGGTTGCGAATCAAGCGCCCTAACCACCGGGTCTATTACAGTTTAAACGCCAGAAAACAAAGAAAGAAACAAAAGAAATAATATTTCGTTCTAACATGGCGTTATTTCCGGTAACTGTGTTATTTGTGTTTCTACTTCTAGTTTGTAAAATATTTGACGCAAAGCTGATTGACCACCATTTATTCTGTCAGGCCCAACAACAAAAAAAACAACAGCCCATATATATATAATATTAGCCTCTAGTGAAGAGAGCGTTCTACCCTATCGCCCAAAGAGTATTTTTAAACCAGAAGGTTGACAAAGCTTCAGTTATCTGTAACTAAACGAAGGAAACAAGAATTGTTTATACGTTTGAAGAATGGCTTATTCGTACAGCTAGTTACGAGGTAATATTTCCTGGTCAACATACTTTGGGTATATAGCCCTCTCTGGTTGCTTATGTTGCAACGCTGTAGGTAATTTAAATTAAAAATGCACGGTGTACAAGGGAAGTTCCTTAAATGTGTGTGTGTGAAAATGTGTAAAAAATGTTTCTTTAGGTTGTGCAAAACTAAAATCCAAATTGCTTATTCAAAAGACACCAATCTAAAGGCTTAATTACCAACAATGTGACGAAACGCTGGGGTGAAACGTGTAAAAAAATAATGAAGGCCAAGAAATTTATGTACTAAAGATGTTATGAAAGTGTCCTTTCCAAAATTATCAATTTCTCACCTCTTAGGGATGGAATCATCAAATTTAAAGCAGATGGACCTAGATCCAACAATAGAGAAGTAGAAAGTTACCCTAACAATAGGAAGATTCTCAGTGATGTATGATGTGTGGGCAATTGACATCAGGAAGATTAACAATACACTAGAATATTACATTCTTCTATTTGTTCTTTTTTCTTCGATCGGTTTCGTGACTTCAAAGACTACTCATCAGGATATAATTTTACAGAGAATTTTATTCTCCTTTTTTTGTAATTCTTAATAACAGTTTCTAAAATTACACATTGAAGAATGAAACTTATTTGTATATATCATAATACATCAATACACGTTCTTCAGAAGATGAAACAAATCCCAATACACATTGAAGAATGAAACTTGTTTGTATATATCATAATACCTTAATACATGTTCTTCAGAAGATGAAACAAATCCCAATACACATTGAAGAATGAAACTTGTTTGTACATATTATAATACCTCAATACACGTTCTTTAGAAGATGA
>NW_013666661.1:267493-269800 GCF_000517525.1 Limulus polyphemus | reverse complement strand
GATGAAACAAATCCCAATACACATTGAAGAATGAAACTTGTTTTATATATTATAATACCTCAATACACGTTCTTTAGAAGATGAAACAAATCACAATACATATTGAAGAATGAAACTTATTTGTATATATCATAATACCTTAATACACATTGAAGAATGAAACTTGTTTGTATATATCATAATACATCAATACACGTTCTTCAGAAGATGAAACAAATCCCAATACACATTGAAGAATGAAACTTGTTTTATATATTATAATACCTCAATACACGTTCTTTAGAAGATGAAACAAATCCCAATACACATTGAAGAATGAAACTTATTTGTATATATCATAATACATCAATACAAACAAGTTTCATTCTTCAATGTGTATTGGGATTTGTTTCATCTTCTGAAGAACGTGTATTATCATAATACACCAATACACGTTCTTCAGAAAATGAAACAAATCCCAATACACTCCATAACACGCACTTAGTAAGCACTAAATATTATGTTTCCATGATTTAATGGAACATACGGGTCTTTTATGTATGCCGGTCTTTGAAGCATGCGAATAAGGGAAATTTAGCCAAATGGTGGATGAACTAATGTCCGAAGTTTTGCTCGTCTTTCCAAACTTTTACATGAAAATTTGTTCTTGATTTTATTTTCCCTCCTAGAAAGTGCTATAAGGAATCGGATTTTAGAGAAACACTTAAGTGATTTATCCGAAAGAAAGTGTTTAGTACTATTAATATTCAGGGTGGTAGTCTGAGAGCACAACATTTAGTCATTCGTCGTTCGAACAAAGAATTCTGAAAAAAAACAACAACAATAAAAATAACATTAATCTCCATAAAAACACTTTAGACAAAAATATACACTCTACGTAATGAGCGTCTGGAAGCTACGGGGAAATTACATTTATTTTACGACTTAAGAGCCGCCTACCGTACATGAAGATCTACCTAGTATGGTAGTAAGCTTAGATGTTCTGGCGAGTGTGGAGGGAGATAGCTACCTCTCCAGCGCCAAGGACACAAACAGAAGTCGGATTATCTTTTAGGTGGGGGCAGGGCAATATCGCTTTTTTTTCGGCACCTTTTGTTCGAAGGATACGTGTAGACTTGCTGTCTACACGTCATCTACTTAGGAGCCAAAGATGGGATCCAACGCTCTGCGGGTCAGAGAAGAACAATAAGATGGCGCAAGAGGTCACGAACCAAACAAACACCATCATGCGTGTTCTGGTATTCAGAAGAAGTTAATCATAAGCGACTGTGATAGGCGTAACAAGGACATTACTAACTCAATTTTAAAATTAAGAAAATAAGATACACTACTTTCTTCTGTTTACTTAACTAAATTTTCAACTTCACAGAGCGCCCTCTGTGTAAATAATGCTCACACGTAACGTTGAGACCAACCGTTCAGCCCGGCATGGCCAGGTGGTTAGGGCGTTCGACTCGCAATCTCTGAGTCGCGGGTTCGAATCCCCGTCACGCCAAGCATGCTCGCCCTTTCAGCCGTGGGGGCGTTATAATGTGACGGTCAATCCTACTATTCGTTGGTAAAAGAGTAACCCAAGAGTTGGCAGTGGGTGGTGATGACTAGCTGCCTTCCATCTAGCCTTACACTGCTAAATTAGGGACGGCTAGCGCAGATAGCCCTCGTGTAGCTTCGCGCGAAATCTGTAGCAAACTTACTTTTTCCTAAATGCTAAAATACACAATTCCCCAAAACAACAAAAATGTGGCATACTCAATTTAATTTTGGGTACTTACTTTTGTAAGTTCAAAAGTGGGAAAAAAAAAGTTTCTTAACTTCTTACAACTGTTGTACAACGCACCAATCACATTACATATTTTTTTCTATGTTTATATTGTTAAAGGAAGTTTAAAACAAGGTATAAACACAGCAGTAAATGATGTTAGTTTTGTTGGAACTCTCCCCAGTGGCACAGCGATATGTCTGCGGACTTACAACCCTAGAAACTGGGTTTCGATACCCGTGGGGGGCAGAGCACAGATAGCCCTTTGTGTAGCTTTCTGATTAACTGCAAACAAATAAATACATTTTGTTGGAACCAGTAGTTCCAGAGGTTAACATTTCTAACACTTACAATTCATAATTTATTTTCGGCCACATCGTGCTACAATATTAAGAGTAAAAAAAATACAATAATTGACATAATAAAAGGTAAAATCTTTATTATTAGTTACAGCCGACTAGTTCTGGTAACAAGATACTGATGATGGTGACTGTGTTACCGTAACACAGTTACCATCTCCAAGATACTAGCCCTGATGATGGTGACTG
>NW_013666661.1:247303-266513 GCF_000517525.1 Limulus polyphemus | reverse complement strand
TCGTGTAGCTTTGCGCGAAATTCAAAACAAACAAACAAACTTATCTGGGTATTCGAAATTCCACTGGTCGTTGCTTAGTTTGACTGATAACCCACAAAACTGTTATACATTTGCTATTAAGATCAAAATATTGGTTTTATACTCCTGTCTTTAAATACAAAATAAATCCGTTTCTTCCCCCCTTTTTTATCAAATGCAGGAATCTTAAATACAATAAATAGTCTGAAAATCCGATAAAACAAAACTAAGTAGCTTAGCTAATATTTCAATCTAAAGAAAAATGTGGTAAAAAATTAGTTAAATCTAAGTATTGTAAATACGAAGTATTGAGGCTGTCTTACTGCATTGGCCTATTAGTGTCAAGCATAGAATGTGTTTGTAATTTATTCAAAGGCCGGGAGTGGATTAGTGGTTAACTTTCCGATGTGCATGTTGGAAGGTCCGAAGTTCGAGATCGCGCTATGCTGCTGAACACACTCTCTATATCCATCAGTTTTAAATTAGGGATAGCTATATATATGAGCCTTGGGTTTCTGACGTAGACGACCATGTATCACGTGTTTGGGTTGAAAATATCATACCATACCAATTCAATATTGTCAGTCGGGATAGCAGGTGTTACTTATATAACTTTTTTGGTTACATTGTTAATAAATGTATGGTTAATATTCCGGCAAAAATATATATGTATATAAAGACGAAAACATTCTCCACTGGTCCTTTTTTTTAACCCAAGAATTACCGGTCAGTTAGACCCAATCGGTTTTTAAATACATTTTTCTAAACTATTTAGTCACTAAAGTGCACGAGAAACAATGTCTTTGCTGGTTACAAGGTTCCTTGTATCATACGAGTCACACATAATAAAGAAACGATATATTTAAACAAAAATATAATTAGTTTTACAATTAGTCCCACTACAGAAGTACTGCTGAAGCACATTGCATATGTTAGACATGAAATGAAATCCAGTTCTTTTTATGTCAGTGTTGCAACCAGCAAAACCAATATGTTGACCCCTCTAATTGTAAACGACACAAAGCGATAATTTGGGGGTTAAAACACATCGCTTTCAAATTGAGTCAAAGGCCAGACGTGGATTAGTGGTTAACGTTCCGGTGTGCATGTCGGAAGGTCCGAGGTTTGAGCTCGTGATATGCTGATGAACACACTCCTTATATTCATCAAATTTAAATTAGGGATAGCTATGTATGAGCCTTTGTTTTCTGACCTAGATGCCCAGTCATCACGTGTTTGGGTTCAAGATACCACATCATACCAATTAATTCAATTCAATATGTTAAATAGGCTATATTAAATTGTTTCCGTGGTAACTTAGTATTAGAAGTTTGTATCTTGCTCAAATGTTTGCTGTTGTATTAACCTGGGACAAAAATACAAGTTCTGTTCTTGATGTTGTTTGCATAACCTTAAACTGTGTAATTATGTGCTAACTAAACAACTGAATGTAATGTTACTATGTGAATGTTTTAGTATGTTTAAAGTATGACTCATTACTACGCCATGTGGTGTTTACGTCGTTGTTTCGGGCATTAATTCAGAAGCCATATCCTATTTTGACGAACTGTAGAAACATTTGGGATCTGGTGTGATGAGATTTGTTTTGCGAAAATTCTCGGAGTTTACAAACCCTAGTCCCCCTGGTGAGCAGCTGTATGTTTACGGAATTTCAACGCTAAAATCCGAGGTTCAATTCCCGCGGTGGACCAATCAGCTAGGCCAATGTGGCTTTGCTCTAATACAAACAAAAACAAAACATTTACACGACCGTGGAGAGAATTTCCTGTAAAAATATGACCCCCTCTCCCACAATGATTTCTGACGTCATGGTGGTTAGGGTGCTCGACTCGCAATCTGAGGGTCGCGTGTTCGAATCCCCGTCCCACCAAACGTGCTCGCCCCTTCAATCGCCGGAGCGTTATAATGTGACGTTCAATCCCACTATTCGTTGATAAAAGAGTAGCCCAAGAGTTGGCGGTGGGTGGTGATGACTTCCGTCTAGTCTTTCACTGCTAAATTAGGGATGGCTAGCGCAGAGACCCCTCGTGTAGCTTTGCGCGAAATTCAATCAATCAAACAAACAAACTGACGTCATACTTTGCTGGCTGATCATTCATTATAAGAAAATTATTACGTCTTTATTTTCGTCTCCTCAGTATTTATCACGATAAAAGACCTGCATCTAGAACATTCAGCCACTGCCATCAGGAGGCGCTCTCATTTCAAAGTACAAATAAACCTCAAGTTTGTTTTACCGAAGGTTTGATTATTTGTATTAGGGATATTGTTAGGTTTAAAGCGAAAGCCAGGGTGAGGTTTTACCGTCTCTCGAATAATGTATGCACCCAGAGCTTCAAGGGCGGATCGCGTTTTTTGCAGCAACAATTAATTTTCGGCTTCACAGTCAAAATTAGGACTTAATTATCGCACGAAACGTGAACATAAACACCCGTAGGAGTAATAATGAGTCATACTTCAAACATTTCAAGTAATCATTCGCCTGTGCAACAACCCGAGCGCGAAATATGTTAGATTGAAAAGAAATAAATATTTGTTCTTCCAGTAATTACATATATATATAAAGAGAGTTATTAAAATGACAATTTATTAAGACTATCCTCGTGTAGATAAAAACAGTTGTATAATTATAGGTCTGTATGATGCGAAATAAGAGCAAGTGCAACGCTTTAGGTTTTGATTATCACAGATGTAGGTAGGAATTTCACACATGCACATAAATATGCATACACAAACATAAGCCTATGATATATATATATATATAATTGTATGTGTGTCTATATTCAACTGGTTCTGGCTTGATCCATAGGTAGCTGATCTGGAATGAGTAATGGAAAGCTATCACGCAAATATCTTTCACACTCAATGTTTCCCATCCCAGCAGTTCCTAGCACAGAATGTTGAGGTTTTTGTCGCCGTTCGTTTCTGGATTACCTTTCGCACGAAGTTAAAAGAAGAAGGAAGATAAATGAGTCATATATTAGGTGCACGTATGGTACGCCAGCGTCTGATAATGAAACTATAATCATATCTGTCTCTCCCTCCTCCTCCCCCCATCCGATTCCCCCCCTCTCGTAATAAGCTTCCTCTTCTGAGGCAGCAGCAAAAGGAACCGCAGTTAAAGTGTTTAAAACCGAGTCTTAGCCGAGCATGACGAACCCGTTGTTGATCTAAGAACGGGTGGCCCCGGTTAAAATTTCCAGAGTCCGTAAGTGTTATAGATGATAAGAAATAAAATGGCCTGATGTTATAAAGCTGACTTGAAAGAGTATCATACGATAGTACTAAATAATATATGATCAATTTTGACAGTCATATTTAAGGTTTTGTACAGTAGTATCAATGTCTTGACGATATATTTGAAAATACGTTAATATTGTCTATTTTAATGTGTTATTTACTCGTTTCTCCGTATTTGTACAGAAATCAGTATTTTTTGTCCCGACAGTAATTATTTCTCATTTATTTCTCTCCGTTCATCTAGATTTATTTTCCTCTCACTATCTTTCTATCTATTAACGTTTGTTTTTTATCTACCTGTTCATATATCAAAGTAATATCCAGTTGATTTTTTTTTTCTGCCGCTCTTTTGGTCTATTTACCCTTACTGCTGATTTTTCATTTTATCTCTGGTACATCAAAATCAATTGTACAACACTAGTGGCAGTGTTTTTACCACGGTGGTACTGTACTGGATGAATATCTCGAAGTCATGGTGCCCCCCGACGTCTCTAGAAGAAAATTGGCACAGTTCCTCTAAACATACGGTTTTCGACGCGGCCTAGGAAACGAAGAGAAAGACGCAAAAGGTATAATTACAGCCCATACATTTTTGGGGTGTCGACGCCTCTACTTCTTTAAGTCTGTAATTACCTTTGTGGGCCGACTTGCTCGCACGGCAGGATAAACAACTGGACTTGGATTTGAACTTATTAGGCCTAGTGTCTCCCCGTTTTCCTTTAAGCACTGAAAAGGATTAGGACATAGCAACTGAATAACAATCCAAGTTAAGTCTTCTTAATACAAGAATGCGTATTTCGCATCTTCTAGGCACTCATATAGATTGTGAACAAAATTACCATCTGTTGCATCCGTCAATTAATGAATTTTTGGTTGCAGTTGTTGCACCAGATTTTTGATGACCCGTTATACTAATTGCAAGAGTTGTAAGATGAAAATAATGTGATAATCAAGGCTTGAATCTGAGCTAGTGATTTATAAAAAAATATTTAAATCAATAAGATCGTTAATTTTCAAACATACTGTATAATAATTTCATTAAAAAACTTGATTTTTTTTTCTCTTTTTCTCATTTTCTCAGTGAAAACGAAAGAATAATTACTTTAATAATATGTTTGTCTGTCTGTTTGTTTGAAGTTAAGCACAAAGCTATACAATGGACTATCTGTGCTCTGCCCACCATGGGTACCGAAACGCGGTTTCTAGCGGTTTTTTGTTGTTGTTGTTTTTAAACGAAATGTTTAGTAAAATCAACGCGAAATGTTGCAACTAAAGATTTAATTACGAGTGTAATTTGTCTATTCGAAAACAAAGAAAAAAGTTATTATCTTTTTGTAAGGAACAGACTAGCACGATATAATTAATTATTTAGGAAATTAAAAAAAAAACTAAGTTAATTTCAACGTGAAATAAAATGTAATAAATCAGGCTAAGACTAATTAAACGACTAAACTGTGGGTTAAAATCAAAATTATAAAGTAAGGAATTTCGCAATGAAGAATTAAAAACCAAAACTAAAACTTAATAAAAAACATGATAAAAGTATTCTGAAGTTTAGAACCACAGAATAAAGAGAAGTGTGTAATTCCTATTATCTAGAAATATGTAATCTATGCCTAACGCTCTCTACCCGTCTTCCATACCAGGGGGCGTAGCGGTATGTACGCGGACTTACAACGCTAGAATCCGGGTTTCGATACCCGTGGTGGGCAGACCACAAATAGCCCATTGCGTAGCTTTGTGCTTAATTACAAACAAACAAACCATGCCAGGGAGGTCCTGTATGTAGCCTGCAAAAACGTCATAACACTAGCTACGGTCGCGAAAAATAGCGAAAATTACAAATTCTACGTGAATATTACGTCTGGCATACTTAAAAAAATGACAATGATTAAAACGTGAAGTGAGAAAAAAAATATTCCGTAAAAAAAAAAAATACTTAAAAATAAGAATTGTCTATATAGTTTTTCCTTTTATGAAGAAATGATACCATTTTTAATGTGTCATTTTTCCTCACTTTACATAATTACCTGGTTTTGTTTACTTCTCCCCCCTCCATCAAACCTCAAAATATCTGCAAATACAGTGAGATTAAGATATTTGAAATAATATAAAAATATTATACGAATATTGTACAGGACAGACTTACTAATGTCTCATTTCGTTTAGATCCAGAAAAGCCACACACCCCCCAGTGGCACAGCGGCATGTCTGTGGACTTGTACTACTAGAAAGCGGGTTTCGATACCCATGGTGGGCAGACCACAGATAGCCCTTTGTGTAGCTTTCAAACAACAACAACAAAATAACAAGATCCAGAAGAAAAGAAGAAAAAAAAAGAGCCAGAGATGACACAATTCAAACTTTTAGTAAAACGTGACATGATGATAATTTCTACTTCCATTTTAAATATTATGTTACGGCAGAAAAGCCACCATTGTGTCAATACAGATCGACAAAATAAAATGTTGTATTTTGACCAAGTATAACGAAACTATTAAATGAAATATTTATGCTTTCTCACCCGATCTCATCCTCTAATATTCCACAACACAATTCTATACTGCAGTGTACCTGTCGTGAAAGTAAACTAGGCATAACAGGGTCTTAGGTGGGGGGGGGGGGTGATCCCCCGAAATTTCTTCTATACGGCTAAAAAAAAAATAAAGGGAAAGAGAAAGCAATGATAATTTTTCTCTAAAGTTTGCTGTACGTATATACAACTTTTATGTTTGTAAACTGTATTTCTGTAATGAAACTTCCCCATCAAAGTTTTTACAAAGAGGGAAAATACCCAAAATGTTAAATATAAAACAAAAGGGAGTGATGTGAGTAGCAAAGGTTGTCGGTTTTTTTTTTGGGAGGGGGATATTTTTCAAAGCATATGCCCCCGAATCAAAATCCTGCCTTCGGCCCTGAGGCCTAACACTAAATATTGTAAAATTAATGCAATTCTTTTATTTTCGACACTATTTTTTCCTAAATCACAGAAAAATGCGTGGCTTCTTACTTTTCACAGATATTGTATCACAGACACAAAAGACCTTACGTATGACCCACTGACGTCAGCTAAGACAAGAACGTCTCAAATTAGGTTTAATGATCAGAACTATATGTGGTAATTTGGATTTGCATACACTTAATGCTCTGTTAGGCTTCTGGGACTCATCCATATAGAATTCCTTAACATCTTCCTGGCCACACAAAAGACCGTACGTGTGACCCACTGACGTCAGCCAAAACAAGAACGTCTCAAATTAGGTTTAATGATCAGAACTATATGTGGTAACTTTGATTTGCACACACTTAATGCTCTGTTAGGCTTCTGGGATTCATCCGTATAGAATTCCTTAACATCTTCTTGGCCAATAATCTACAAAGAGAAAAAAAAAAAGATAGAGGGAGATCTGTAAGTTTCAAATCAGAGACAAAATGTAAACTCCAAAATTATGTGTAACTTAACTACTTGCATTATGTATATTAAAAACAAAACACAAAACTTTTCTTATCGACTAGTCATCCATTCACTAACATCAATACCACTACATATACTTGTAAAAGGGTCTAGTGTGCTCTGACATTTTACAAAAGAGCACCTGTGGTGAGACACCGCTAGGAGGCCAACAAGGATGTGTCATGTTGATGGGCAGGAGGTGGGGAAGTTCACAACTGGGAGGGGCGCTCAGTCATATACTTTAAAGTATGTTTCTCGTAAAGAAAACCAAGTCATGTAGCAGCTAAACAATTGATAATGTTAATCTCGTGCACATGGTGCAACACGTCAAGCCAAGGCGTGCCACCAGTATGTCACAACTACTCAATCTTCCCACTAAAGTATATATATATATATACACACACATATACACATACATACATATATATGTGTGTGTACCCACAGAAGCACTTGGTGTAAACGTATCGGTTTTCCAATCTTCAGATGATGTTAGAAAACTTTAGATGTACAGATTGGTTGAACCGCACACAAACTTTGTGATGTCGAGTAAGCAAGGCACTCGAAGTAAATCTATAACAGAGAAGATTGAATTATTTAAAAACACAATACACGTAGCAACTTTTAAACCTGCTTACTTCATCATCGGGTTAAGATGATGAATTTAGCAAGTTGACTTTGAAGTTAAGCACAAAGCTACACCATGGGTTATCCGTTCTTTACCAACCACGGGTATCGAAACCCGATCTCTAGCATTGTAAAATCTCTTGTATAGACCCTCAATTACTAATACTTTAGTACGATTTTTAAAAACGACATCTCCATTGCAATTGTTGAGTGATTGTGAAGCGTTTATTTGCACAGTAACAGTATATATGCGAAAACATACATTAGCAGTACACATATATGTATATTAGCGAACCCATGGGTCTATGTTACACCATAATACAAATTTAATGCTTGAACTACTATTTTGCACTTTTTCAGTTTAATGATCATTGTCGCTATAATACAAATTTAATGTATTTAACCAAGTTACGAACGATAATTACTAGGCCTACTTATTTACGTGCTCTTAATGTACATCAATGGCAAATTTGGGATCTGATTTCGGGGAAATTCCCGTAAAAGTGTTTTCACGAAACACCCGAGTTCCCTGAGGGGTTGTGAGAAAAATCCTACCTTTGTACAAGCCTCGGGGTCCAGACAATTCGTTTTGGCACTAATTAGAAGTTGGTAAGCTCAGCAGTTTAGAAGAAGGGGTTTTCGAGAAATTCCCGAGTTCCTCAAGGGGTGGGGTGAAAATTTTTAACTCTGTGCAAACCTCAGGGCCGAGACGATTCGTTTGGTATCATCTAAAAATCAGTGCAACTAGCGGTTTAAGAGAAGTGACGTGACACACAGACTGGATGTTATTATATATATATCTATATATACTTGCAAAAAAAAAAAAGAAAAACGTAGTAGAAGCCCCACATTCACAGTGTATATATATATATATATATATTAAGATTACAACAGTTACGTTAATTTCAATATGGGAAGGAAGCACAGCGTAGAAACAATATCCATCCCCTTACCTTGTTAAAATCTCTTCAGGCGGGCAAAAACAGACCAAAACAAAGTATTATATGTGTGTGGTATTTTGTCTTTTACTCACCACAATGATCCCATATTTATATAGGATTTGAAGAAAATACATCACTATTTCATTCTTCTGAATTATTCACCAGACAAGTTGTTTAAAATAGTAAAGATAAATAGGAAGATCAATATAACTCAGTGACAAGAAGTGAATCAAATAATATATTGAACTTCATATATATTTTTAGTGTTTAAAGCAAAATGTGCCCCCCCCCCCCCCAGTGGCACAGTGGTATGTCTGCGGACTTACAACGCTAGAAACCGGGTTTCAATACCCGTGGTGGACAGAGCACAGATAGCCCATTGTGTAGCTTTGTGCTTAACTTCTAAAAACAAACAAAGCAAAATGTTGCGCATTGTAGGTTGTACGCTAGTTTTATTTACTTCTATTTAATGTGCGAAGCCTTTTCTTTTGCGTTTATTATTTTAAAATTTGTTATATATATATCTGTGTGTGTGTGTGTTCGAAATTGGCCAACGAGCAACTTTTTTTTTAATAACAGGTCGTGAGAAAATGCCCAATCCTGATCGTAGGTTGATCAACCATTTCCGCTCTTTTCTGATGTCAGAGTTTAGTCTAAGGTATTACGTATATATAGTCCGATGTTGTGGAAGGAAAAGTTTCTACATATCATTGTCCTACTTGTAGAATTAAACTTTATCTTTCTCTAATTCAAACGTTGTCTTGACCGTAAAAGAGGCAGGAATTGTTGTTTTTATAATATATATTTGTAGGTTATTTTGTCGTATTGTATATATCCTCATGAAATGATTTGTCTAGCCAGTGACGAAAGGCAGAAAAAAGCGAAATAAAGGGGGAAAAAACGACTCCAGACATATGTTGAAACGTTATTGTTGTTTTTGTTTGTTTTAGCCCAAAGCTGCATATGGGATTATCAGCGTGTGCTCGTTAAAGGGATCGGACACCGAATTATAATGTTAAAAGCCATCATACGTATCTCTGAGACACCCGGGAACATGTTAAAATGGACGATGCGTTGTTCACTTCAGAAAAATAAGATATTTTTTGCGTGTTCACGTAGGCCTACCTATAGATGATATAATATCAGCTAATGTGGTATCGGTATCCGCTGGTTAAAATAGTATTAAGTGGTTTCAGTCGAGTAAACCGAGTTATATCTGGACCCATGGGTTAAAATGGTATTAAATGTTTTCAACTGAATAGATGTGCTGTATCCAGATCCCTTGGATTAAACAGTACTAAATGTGTTCAACTGAATAGATGTGTTGTATCCAGATCCCTTGGATTAAACAGTACTAAATGTTTTCAACTAAATAGATGTGTTGTATCCAGATCCCTTCGATTAAACAGTACTAAATGTTTTCAACTGAATAGATGTGTTGTATCCAGCTCCCTTGGATTAAACAGTACTAAATGTTTTCAACTGAATAGATGTGTTGTATCCAGATCCCTTGGATTAAACAGTACTAAATTATTTCAACTGATTAAACTGTGTTATAGGACCTCTTGAGTTAAAACAATACTAAGTGTTTAAAACTGAATAAATGTGTTGTATCCGGACACTTTGTTTAAACAGTACAAGGTGTTTATGACTGAGTAAATGTGTTGTATCCTAACCCTTTGTTTAAAACAGTACTAAATGTTTACAACTGAGTAAATGTGTTGTATCCGGACCCTTTGTTTACAACAGTACTAAGTGTTTACAACTTATTTCTGCTAATAAAACAGAAGCAAATGAAAAAATATACTGACTGTTAACTTATTTCGAAAATAACACTAACATGAATAAAGTCCCTTTAAAGTGTGTGTGTACAGATAAATTACATTATCAATTATTTGGATATAATTTATACATCTTAATATGTGTGAGCAGGATATAACAATGATGACTCATTTATAATAATCCGTAACTAATTTAATCTAATCTAATCTATCTGTGGAGTGGGATAACACTCCTGTTATAGGTAATCCACTATTAAATTAGCCACGTTGACATCATGTCAATGGCAACCGAATTGTTTTGACAAACAGGTAATGATCAGGTTGGGAATGACACCTTGATCTTTAAGTTATCACTCTTCTCGAAGACGTTTAGAACCGTGTAATTTGTGGTCGTTAACAACATGTTCGCCTACAGCGTCAGTTTCCTGGTTTCCAAGCACGTGTTCTAGTCAAGTACACATATTCATAGTGGTAAAAGTAGGAGTTATCGGTATTACCCTTCATAGCAAAACAAACAGAAATACCAGGAAAAATTGTGTACCACTCTCTATATATTATCACATTGGTGTTATCGGTATTACCCTTCATAGCAAAACAAACAGAAATACCAGGAAAAATTGTGTACCACTCTCTATATATTATCACATTGGTGTTATCGGTATTACCCTTCATAGCAAAACAAACAGAAATACCAGGAAAAATTGTGTACCACTCTCTATATATTATCACATAGTAGTCCTGAAATCAAATTAGCCTAAAAACCCAAAGTACTGGTGCGATCCTACAGGATGGTCTGGAGAAAAAAACTAAATGATATCAATAGCAGCAAATTATTTTGACGACATCCAGTTCACAGTTTTAAAGTGGAGCACACTGAAATGCAAATTATCTGACCAATATTATAACCTTTCGTTTTATGGGTTCAAGCATAGCCGTCCCTAATTTTGAACAACTGACCAGATGGATGGATGCCAGGCAACCAGCAACACTCGCTAACAGAAGACCTTTGTTCTGCTGTTTGTGCGGAATAACGAGATTGGCTGTCACTCTTATAATACTCCCACAGCTAAAATTGCAGAGTATATTTACAGGCATAAGTCCTAAAAGTTGTGCGTTTGATACGCAGCCTGACACACCAACTGATGACACACATTATGCCCAAAATTATTCATAATTTTCCATTAAAGTTAAGGCCCTCGCCCGGCCTTAAATTTACTTGAAGATATTGAATAGTTTTGGACATATAAATATAACTATTATCATCTCTTTCTAATTCTTTCGAGAATGAGAGCGTAACACTCTTTATATCGGTATTGTTTGAGGATAAAATCAAAGTATTTGAAATAATGACAATAAAACTTGAATTATAAGCTATCGTTTTGCTTAATAAAATCTAGAAACAGCGACTAAACGTTATAAGACTTTAATTGAGAACATTGTAAAAATATAAACATAAATTAAGTATCTACAAAATTATCACAATTCTACCGCTGGAACGGTAGACGGGATCAGGACCCGCGACCCGCAGATTGCGAGTTTCAGCGCCGAAACTATCAAGCTATGCAGAAGAAAGAAAGGCTCTTTCATCAAGAACAACCAGAAGAATTGTGAGGAAGGTCAAGAACAATCCGTGATTGACTGCCAAAGATATTAAAAATGAATTGGTTGCAAGTGGGACTGAGGTTTCTACTTCAACCGTTGGTTGAGTATTGTACGGTGGGGGTCTCTATGGTCGTAGGGCAAAGGAAAATAGTCTCTTAAGAAAACGTCACAAAAACACTTGCATGAAGTTTACAAAACAGCATTTGAACGATGGATTTGAACAATGGATTTAAACGATGGATTTGAACGATGGATTTGAATCCTAATTACACATTTTATGGATGAAATAAAATCGGACGATTTGATCACAGTAATATTCATTATGTTTGGAGAAAGTCTGGCGAAGCATAAAAGGAAAAGAACAACATACCTACTGTCAAGCATGGAGGTGTAAATATCCTGCTAAGGATCTGTTTTTTACTCGAATGGCATGAGAAGTTTAGTTCCTTGACATGGTAAAATGGATTCCATATCACACCAAAAATATTGACCAATCATATTGACCAATCATATGAAACCATTCGCAGCAAAATTTTGGTGCAAAGCGTAATTGAACGTTCCAACACGAGAACGATCCAAAACAGTCATGAAAACTTTACTTCAGAATGGTGCAAGAAGAATAAAATCAAGGTTATGGAATGGTCTAGTCAAAGTTATGATCAAAATCCGATTATGAATCTTTGGTATAAGGTGAAGAAGGCTATGCAGAACAGAAGTCCCTGTAATTTGAATGAACTGAAGGCTGTGCACAACAAATGTCCTCGGAAGTTGAATGAACTGAAGGCTGTGCACAACAAATGTCCTCGGAAGTTGAATAAACTGAAGGTTGTACACAACAGAAGTCCCTGTAATTTGAATGAACTGAAGGCTGTGCACAACAGAAGTCCCTGGTATTTTAATGAACTGAAGGCTGTGCACAACAGAAGTCCTCGAATATGAATAAATTGAAGGTTGTGTACAACAGAAGTCCTCAGAATTTGAATGAACTGAAGACTGTCCTCGACTAGCTATTAATTTCATTTCCTGTCCTCTAGTGGCTCAGCAATAAATCTGAATACTTCTAACGCTAAAAACCAGGTTTCAATACCGTGGTGGGCACGGCGCAGATAGCCCATTTGTATGGCTTTGCGCTTAACAACAATCAAACGAACCTTGATTTTCCTTGTTAGGGGTATGAATGTTTTTGAAAAAGCATGGTCGTAGTTTTACAAAATAATTGCTAAAAATCAAGAATTGTACAAGTTCATTTTGTTAACTTTTTTTCCTCATTCACGAAAACAAAAAGTTTGCTTAAAAATATTTTCCTATAATTGTTTGCTTTCTAGAACGCCTCCCAAGTGGCACAGCGGTATGCCTGCGGACTTATAACGCTAGAAACCGGGTTTTGATACCCGTGGTAGGCAGAACACAGATAGCCCATGTGTAGCTTTGTGCCTAACTTCAAACAAACAGAACAATATTTCGAGAACTTTCTAGATATTATAAATTCTCACGAGAACTGTGTATATATATACACACACATACATACATATGTTTATACATATTTCTTTGTAAAGCGCAACGTTTTTATGAAACTTGAAATACGTTATTTGGATCAAGTAAGAGCTATAAGTTTATTAGAAGTGTCATTTATCACGCGATAATATAAGAATACAAATATACTGTCACGTGCTGGTCAAGATGACTTAGAACATCATACGTGATAAACTGAAGACGAAACGCTCAACGGCCTCGTATTCTTCGGTTTCATTTTATTGCGATGTTTAAATGTCTGTTTTAAGTAATACTGTAACAAGCCAGGGGTAGCGATAAAAGTTTTTTTTTAAACATTCCGACGAAGAATTATATAAAATTAAGAGTTAAAACATTGGTTATATTGCCTGTTTTTTAAAAGGTTTGTACAAAGTTTCCTACTTAAAAAATCTTAAAAACAAAAGTGGATCACAATAACATGGTGAAGATTAATCTGGAAAAATGGTATCAAAGCTCTAATTGAACCAAACTGCTACAAACGTGAGTTTTGAAAGTTTTAAGCGCCAGCAGTAACACCGAAACGCTTTTCTGAAACTAGTTGAAACCTGAAACTTATGAGAAATCCTGAAGAGATACGAGTGATCATGTTATTCTGTCTATGGAACGTCGTAGCATATATAGTTTAGTTGCCCAGTTACCCTTTCAAATGAATGCCGTAGCGTATATATATAGTTTAGTTACCCAGTTACCCTTTCAAATGAACGTCGTAGCATATATAGTTTAGTTACCCAGTTACCCTTTCAAATGAATGTCGTAGCATATATATATAGTTTAGTTATCCAGTTACCCTTTCAAATGAACGTCGTAGCATATATAGTTTAGTTACCCAGTTACCCTTTCAAATGAACGTCGTAGCATATATAGTTTAGTTACCCAGTTACCCTTTCAAATGAACGTCGTAGCATATATAATTTAGTTATCTAGTTACCCTTTCCAATGAAGGTTATAGCATATTTATATATATAGTTTAGTTACCCATTTACCCTTTCAAATGAACGTCGTAGCATATATAGTTTAGTTATCCAGTTACCCTTTCAAATGAAGGTTGTAGCACATATATATAGTTTAGTTACCCAGTTACCCTTTCAAATGAAGGTTGTAGCATATATAGTTTAGTTACCCAGTTACCCTTTCAAGCGAAGGTTGTAGCATATATAGTTTAGTTACCCAGTTACCCTTTCAAACGAAGGTTGTAGCATATATACTTTAGTTACCCAGTTACCCTTTCAAATGAAGGTTGTAGCATATACAGTTTAGTTACCCAGTTACCCTTTCAAATGAAGGTTGTAGCATATACAGTTTAGTTACCCAGTTACCCTTTCAAATGAAGGTTGTAGCATATATAGTTTAGTTACCAAGTTATCCTTTCAAATGAACGCCGTAGCATATATAGTTTAGTTACCCAGTTACCCTTTCAAATGAATGTCGTAGCATATATAGTTTAGTTTCCCAGTTACCCTTTCAAATGTAGGCTGTAGCATATGTATAGTTTAGTTACCCAGTTACCTTTTCAAATGAAGGTTGTAGCATATATAGTTTAGTTACCCAGTTACCCTTTCCAGTGAAGGTTGTAGTATATATACAACCATGGTTGCTTTATTAAGTAACGTTGTAACATATAAGCAACCATGTTTGCTTTATTAAGTATGGCTGTAACAAATAAACATCACGGTTGCGCTAGCAAGTAAGTTTGTAACATTTAAACGATCAAGTTTGCTTCGTTAAGGAAAGCTGTAACATAACCACGTTAATCTTCTCCCAGAAAAGTAACAGTTTCAAGGTTGTTCAAAACAACCATTTTAATACAAATCACGATCCTTCGTTTAAGGCTGGCCATTTGTTTAAAAAGAGTACACCATTTTTGTCATTTAAAACGTTTATAACGTTGTTTTTCAAAAGGAATAGTTCAAATACAAAACTGTAGAGTTATTATTAATGATACATGATGTGTTTTTGTATACAGAACTCCCAGTGTTTGCATTGTAGTCTTTTTAATACACACACACTATAATAAGAGACCTTAGGCATGAGACTTTGTTCACGTTACCTAATCCTAACTTGAATAAGCCGCGTGCATGTAAATTCAAAAGAGCGAAAGAAGAAAAGGTAACAACTCATATGTCTGATGTTTCCCTAATCATTTCGACCATGAAAATGAAGTACTGAATTTTTCGCCCCAGTTCCTTTCGAACTAAACGCTTTTCGATGCTGACTCTTTGTACATGAAGCTACGCATGGTTAAATAGGTGATAAAAGATATCCACGGCTCCCCTTTGAAACGTAAAAAATTAGCATATACGCAATGTTTTCCGCGTAGTATCCAAATTTAACGGGTTCAAATGTTTTACGTGATTCTTTCGAGCTATTAAATCCAATCGTTTTACTAAGAGATTAATAATTATCAAGGTATTAAGATAATAAATTTTCATTTTATATTCTATGAACAATGTTTTAAAGTACTTGTTTAAAACGCCATCTGTAGTTTTTAAATCACGCAGTGCAAAGCAAGCAATAAATCTTCTCATGAAAACTTTTTGACATTGACGAATGAGAAAAGGCCTCGAAAGCATGTGTCAAAGTGCGCCATTTAATCTGTCATATGTGAAGAAGGTGGGTTTCTTCAACCAGCAACCTTATCGCACATTAAATCAACCTTCAGTGCTCTCTAATGAACAGGATATTAGTGTACTGTTCAAAGTGCTTAAGTCGTTTTCTTGTATCGTATACGTGTTAAATAAAACGTTTTTAAGATGTTTTTGAAATGTGTCAAGTGGCATTCTTTTTTGAAAATGTTTGAGACAAACATTCGGTCTGTATATGTACATGATACTTTAACGAGAAATTTTTGGATGTCGTTGTTCGAAGTTAAGCACAAAGCTACACAATGGGGCCCTTTGAATGTCACAAGAATTGTGTTTGTAAGTAATACGCATTTGTTTTGGTTTCGTTTATATCTGTAGATTGCAGTTCGTCTTGAAATGGATGAATTTTCGCAAAACTTATTTGATTTATGCGATTAAATCATCTCAAAGCAACTCGATACATATATAACGTATTAAACGATAAATGTACAGAGGGTTGTGTACATTATAACAACACGATTCTAAAGCATCTCCACCTCGTTTCAGTCCGTGTCGCCACATCTGGTCGTGCTCTATTTGACGACTGCGCATCTTGTAATACCCCTGCTGCAAATGACTCCGTCGTCAGGTTGTCATGTACAAAGCACATCACTCATCCTTGCTTTCTTAGCTAAATTATCAGTGATACTTAGTCAAATTCTCAATGATATCTAGCTATCTTCTCAATGATACTTAGCTACCATCTCAATGATACTTAGCTACCTTCTCAATGATACTTAACTACCTTCTCACTGATATATAACTACCTTCTCAGTGATACTTAACTACCCTCTCAATGATACTTAGCCATGATACTTAACTTCCTTCTCAATGATACTTAGATACCCCCTCCATGACACTTAACTACATTCTTCATGACACTTAACTACCTTCTCACTGATACTTAACAATCTTCTCAGTGACACTTAGCAACCTTCTCAATGATACTTAGCTACCTTCTCAGTGATACTTAACTACCTTCCCAATGATACTTAGCTACCTTTTCGGTGATACTTAGATACTTCTTCAAGGATACTTAGCTATTTTCTAAGGAGTTAAGAAGCGGAACGAAACGGGCACGTAACGCTTTTACTCTCCAGCTAATAAGGGTGCTATTCAGACATCACAACGTTGAATATATCATTAAATCAATAATTCACTTTGGTTTCGGATACCATCTGGCTTTTGAAGTAAACTATCCTTTCACTGAGTAAGAAGAAGTAGCTTAAAGAAACACAAACTAACAGATAAATACATAAACGAACGTGAAAAATGTAGATTACTTAGAAAATAGATGGCTAAACGTCAAACAGACAGATAAACACACAGGGATTATTAGATAGAGAGATAAAAAGTTACGTGTCTAGAAAATAGAATGATAAGCATCATATAGATAAATGAATAAATAGTGAGAATAATAGATAAACTCCAGTGAAGAAAAAATAGGATGCGAATAATATATTTCGAGATCACTACAATCAATCTTATAATCAGTGTAAAGTTTTCTTGATCTCCAAATAATACAATTTTTTTCCTCCACGTCGTTTTCAAATTTCTTCTCTTTTTTTTTTTCTCAGTATTTCATGGAATCAATGTATGTTTGCAGTACCTCTAGTAAAAGAAATGAATAAATACCTTTCTGAAACAATTTATTGAAATATTTACAAGCTTAAATATACAATAATTGTTTATTTGTTTTAGAATTTTCGCACAAATCTACACAAGGGTTACTTGAGCATAATCGTACGTAATATATTACAGAGAGGGGGGAAGTAGTCAACGACACCCCACGCCAACTCTTGGGCTATTTTCTTTTAATCGAATAGTGGGAGTTTCGGTAACTGTTAAAGCGCAGCCACTTTCCCAATTTGGGGAGCACGATTAGTTTTTTGGTGACAACGGCACGCAAACCACGAACCTTTGGATTTACAGTGTAGTTACAATAAGTGCAAAAGTGCCATAAATACATTTACGTACAGGTACAATAAAGAGTAGAAGTCATTATTGGTCACTCATCATTGTCAAATATGTGGAATGATTCTGAGAAATTTGGTAAATTAATTTATACTTCCTTTCAATATTTTATTTATAATAGGATACTTTACACTACCTGTCAAATAGCAATTGGAATATTGGATTGAAGCAGGAATTTCCTTAATCTATCATAATGATGCAACAGTCTTTCAAGTAAAGCGAGGTGTGATAGGAATTATATTTACCGTTTCCCGTTACTAGGTCGTTGTTATATGTCTTACTGTTCCTATAGATCAGCACTAAACGCTAGGAGAGCGACGTGTAGAAACACAGCAGTAAAGTATCGAAAATCATGCTGATAAAATATTTACAAAGTGGCCATTAAGAAACACAGTTCAGCTTCATTGGAGGGACAGCTAATACCAAAACGACCCACCTACTCTGTTCCACTTAACTTTTATAAAGCAGAGCAAATATACATTTACTAGTTTATTGTGTGCTTGATTTAGTCCCCAGGCGCGGTCTCCTCAGAGCGCTACATGAATAAGCTACGAGGAAATGTGCGGGTGAACTCAATTATGGTCATTACAACTTAGAGACTCAGAGACCTAATCAATATACGTACAAAGGAATAAATACCATCGTCATCAGCTGTATTCATTTCTTAAAAGCCACGTATTCTAATAATTATGAACCCAAATAAACAGATATAGAAATAAAACGGGACACACAGAACATTAACTTGAAAAATGAATGTTCTAATGTGATACGTAATTTGTAAAATGAGAGAGAAAAACGACATAATACGATATAATGATGAAAAACAAAACTGATGAAAAAGTAAGAAAAAATACAGAAAAAGGTGTTAGACAGGCAGATTGGGATTGGAATATGCAATTAAAGGAGACTGAAATAATAAAGAGAGATCTGAAAAGAGTTAAAATGTACAAAAAGAGAGAGAGAGAGAGAGAAGGAAAGAAGGATAAAGAAAACAATGTTGAAAAGGGTAATTTCAAAAATCCAAATTCATTGTTTGTTTTGAATTTCGCGCAAAGCTACACGAGGGCTATCTGCGCTAGCCGTCCCTAATTTAGCAGTGTAAGACAAGAGGGAAAGCAGATAGTCATCACCACCCACCGCCAACTTTTTTCTGCTCCTAATTTGCCAACGAATAGTGAGATTGACCATCACATTATAACACCTCCACGGCTGAAAAGGGCGAGCATGTTTGGTGGGAAGGGGATTCGAACCCTCGTCCCTCACATTGCGAGTCGAGCGCGCTAACCAACATATATTAGTCTGGAAGAAAACGAATAAAGTCAATAAAACTAAAGAGTAAAAATGAAAGACGACAGAATAAAGTTTTGAAATTTATCAGAATGGGAAGGAAGACAAGAGAAT
>NW_013666661.1:242050-246676 GCF_000517525.1 Limulus polyphemus | reverse complement strand
TTATTTTGACATTGTTAGGTGTAGCAAATCGGTGAAAGAATTGAAAACCCGTTATCATATTGTTGATCATTTGTTGGTGTGTTACCATGTATTTTGACATTGTTAGGTGTAGCAAATCGGTGAAAGAATTGAAAACCCGTTATCATATTGTTGATCATTTGTTGGTGTGTTACCGTGTATTTTGACATTGTTAGGTGTAGCAAATCGGTGACCAACAAATGATCAACAATATGATAACGGGTTTTCAATTCTTTCACCGATTTGCTACACCTAACAATGTCAAAATACATGGTAACACACCAACAAATGATCAACAATATGATAACGGGTTTTCAATTCTTGGAAGGAATAGAAGTTTCGAGACAACAATGCTGAAAGGAATAGAAGTTTCGAGACAACAATGCTGGGAGCTTCACAGTACTTTATAATATAGTTAGGGCGGTGATGCTAGAAAGTTCAGAAAGATGGAGGGGATGGAAAGAGCGGGAGGTAACGCATGTCCAGAATCGTTCAATCTCGCGGTCGATTTAGCTTTACGCGCTACTGATTATGGTAAACGCGCGCATCTGTCGCTTAGAGCTACCGCGCTTTTCCCGCGCAGCATCTCGCTTTTGAATATTTGGTCAGTTTCTGACATCAGTGTAACGGCGGCAGCTTCGGTATGGGGCCTACGTGCAAAATTCGAATAAGCACATAAATCCACGTGCAACGACGACGCACAGACATACAAAAGGACGTCTGAATGTCACGCAAATATAATATTTTAGTATTTTTTTTTCTTCCATGACTTTTCCAGCATAAACTACTGTAAACGTGTTTAATGTATAGCTAGCTAGTCGTTGCAAACAACTAAAAATCATAAATATTGCATCGGATGTCGTGAATTAAACATTCCAGGATACCTTATTAATAATTTATGAAGATATTCCCTTGTTAAACGATTCATTCTTTTGGATTTATGAGTTGTTGTTTTTTTTTTGTTCGTTTTCACCAAAAATATATACTAATATTTTAGATATTTCAAATTTTAGGACAAGCCAACGGTAGGGACTACCTCTCTCCCAAATTATAATGCACAGTTAGCCATAGCGAGCTCTTTGGCAATGTTCCAAAAGATTGTCCAACATCAGACACATATTTATTGATATGTTATTAATAGACCAGTAGATGAGAATTATTTCGTAATTCGTACAGATCCCTTAAAATGTATTGTTATGCTTTGTTTTACATATTAAATAGAAGACTCAACTATCTATATGACGTATTTAAATTTCGCACGTTTGATACTTAATCTGTGACCATTTTTTGAATGCTTGTAAAGGCAAAATATCACAGTACAAACCATTCTCGTATCCCCCCCCCTCTACCTTCCCAGTGATTCAGAGGTAGGTCTGGGAACTTGTAAGGCTAAAAATCAAGTTTTTATACCAGTGGTGGGCACAGCACACATAATCCATTATGTATATAATATTTACTAAAGTTTTGAATCATTTTAAATTCACCATTCAGTATCCTAAATTAATTTTGGGTTTGTGAATAATGTTGTAACATTAAGCCTAATTTATTATTCAATATTGTACAGCTGACCAACTGTTTAATGACTATGTACATGTTACAGATTTCGTTTTTACCAAAGGTAAAATTGTATTTTTTGGTTTGCTGACCCAAGCTGTGCTGATGAGTCTTGAATAGGCGAAACTACAATTCACAGTACATGGTACGGCCAATCAAATAATGCATTAGGCCTCTACAATTCAGATTCTCTTTTGAATTTTACCTTTGATGTCAAAGAAAAGAAATCTGTAACATACATATGCATATATATATATAACCCACTGTGTAGCTTTGCGTTTAACAACAACAAATTCTCGCATTTATTCATTTTTTCACAGTGGAGCCATGACAAAGACGTAGTCGAAATAGCTACTAATTTTACCTTTTGTTAAAAAGTGTGGAATATATTTATATTCAGGTATTTTGTTTAATATTCGTGCAGGTGTTCCGCATGTAGTTATGAAATTCTCGATAACCTATTGTCAAAAAATCATAAACATTATATAAAGCGGCGGCTAGAAGCTTGTATCTCTTTGGACCTGTGTCTGTGCTCACTCCCCAGATACTTAAACAGCTTAGTATGAGTTGCATATTTCATTTGGAATAGTCAGTGACGTACGTAGCTTTGGATTATGGGATTCCACACTTACACTCTTTGTCTGTTTTGAAAGGATGGTTGTCCTTTTCTGTATGGACGTGTTTGGAAAGCGTTTCCTTCCGTAGTAGTCAAGTAAAGTAACGATGGAAAGCAAAAAGCTGTCCAAATAAGTGACGAACACACTTATTCATTGGGAATAAAAAGATTATTCAATTGTGTTTTGTCTGGTGTCCGTCTTTGAAATTATTCTTTGTTGTACATTTCCGGAAGCTGCATTCTTGCAGACATTTTGAATTACATGGCGGATATCAGAGTACATGAATACCCCAATAAGCAATCTATGCAAATGTTGGCTTAACCTTATGTGTACACGTATCAACACGTTGGAATTAAACTACAACAAGTTTATTCTTCAATACGGGGTTGGTCCAATGGACAGACACCGTGCATGTAGGGTTAGTGTATCAAGTCCAGAGACAACAACAAGTTAATTCTTCAATACGGGGTTGGTCCAATGAACAGACACCGTGCACGTAGGGTTAGTGTTTCAAGTCCAGAGACAACAACAAGTTAATTCTTCAATACGGGGTTGGTCCAATGGACAGACACCGTGCACGTAGGGTTAGTGTTTCAAGTCCAGAGACAACAACAAGTTAATTCTTCAATACGGGGTTGGTCCAATGGACAGACACCGTGCACGTAGGGTTAGTGTTTCAAGTCCAGAGACAAAGAACTTTTTATAGCTAATTATTAAATAATTTGTACTTTCAACTGTAATATCCGCTGTGTGAAAGTATATATTTGTGACAGGACTGCGAATCCGAGGATTCATGGTTTGCGGCTTCCGCTGTCGCGAGGATACATTCTACACTTTGGGATCATGAGCTCGCTATAAGATGGTCAAATCCTAGTATTCGTTCAGATATTAGTAACCCATAAGTTAGCTATGAGTGCTGTTAGTTATCAGTTATTGTGTAGCCTTGACCGAAAATACTAAAGACAAATAAGCAAACCTTACGCCACTACTAGGTCTTAAAGGAATTTTGTGTGTGTTTAGGAATATTTATTGTTCTACTACTGCGCTTTTCGCAATAACTAACTTCGTACTAACCTGTACGTGATATTTACAGGCATCAACCAAAATTTGCTATTGTTAGCATTGATAACCACGATTTCACTTACTTTACCGAGCTGTTCTATATAACAATGTTAAAATACACGGTAACACACCAACAAATGATCAACAATATGATAACGGGTTTTCAATTCTATCACCGATTTGCTTTGCTATAACTAACAATGTCAAAATACACGATAACACAGGTAGGTTTAATTGAAAGGAACTGACCATATTAAAAGGTATAAGCAAACAAATACAAGAAGAACAGGGCATCATCAGGGCAAAATGGTAACACGTTTACCGAAACTAGTTGACTATAAGTTACATTAAATAATTTTTCTTATTATTGTGCCAAAAAAACGTCTTCTTTTTTTTGTAATTGTTACTCTTAATATATCAGCACAATGTGCCTTAAAAAGAATTAAGAAAAACAGTGTTAAATATGATAACTTATAAAACCTTGGTTGGGTGCTAGAAAGTAATGGATAATGAAAACGAAATAAAGAGTACATAAATAAAAAGGTTGTTGGGAAATGAAGAACTTTTGAAGAAAGAAAAGAAATAGAAGTTTCGAGACAACAATGCTGAAAGGAATAGAAGTTTCGAGACAACAATGCTGAAAGGAATAGAAGTTTCGAGACAACAATGCTGAAAGGAATAGAAGTTTCGAGACAACAATGCTGGAAGAAATAGAAGTTTCGAGACAACAATGCTGGAAGAAATAGAAGTTTCGAGACAACAATGCTGGAAGAAATAGAAGTTTCGAGACAACAATGCTGGAAGGAATAGAAGTTTCGAGACAACAATGCTATTTTAATCCTTACTTAAAACATCCGCTTTCTCAGTCTTGAAGCATACTTTTCTATCATAGAATGCTTTACTTAACTCACTCTATACTCCTAATCAAACTCTCAAACCTGATACTGTCGTATCTCTCAGTACTCTACATTCTTTAATCTCTTCTTTTCATTATTTTAATCCTTACTTAAACCATCCGCTTTCTCAGTCTTGAAGCATACTTTTCTATCATAGAATGCTTTACTTAACTCACTCTATACTCCTAATCAAACTCTCAAACCTGATACTGTCGTATCTCTCAGTACTCTACATTCTTTAATCTCTTCTTTTCATTATTTTAATCCTGACTTAAAACATCCGCTTTCTCAGTCTTGAAGCATACTTTTCTATCATAGAATGCTTTACTTAACTCACTCTATACTCCTAATCAAACTCTCAAACCTGATACTGTCGTATCTCTCAGTACTCTACATTCTTTAATCTCTTCTTTTCATTATTTTAATCCTGACTTAAAACATCCGCTTTCTCAGTCTTGAAGCATACTTTTCTATCATAG
>NW_013666661.1:231801-242040 GCF_000517525.1 Limulus polyphemus | reverse complement strand
CATTTCTATCACCGATTTGCTTTGCTATACCTAACAATGTCAAAATACCCGGTAACACACCAACATTATGAGAACGGGTTTTCATTTCTATCACCGATTTGCTTTGCTATACCTAACAATGTCAAAATACCCGGTAACACACCAACATTATGAGAACGGGTTTTCATTTCTATCACCGATTTGCTTTGCTATACCTAACAATGTCAAAATACACGGTAACACACCAACAATATGATAACGGGTTTTCAATTCTTTCACCGATTTGCTACACCTAACAATGTCAAAACACAACACAAAACACACCCAACAATACGACCACCCCTTCTTCGTCTTCATGATGCTAACTTTCGAGCTGTTATCAAAAAATTAGTTAATGCAACGTTTGCATAACAAATATGAATCAGGTTATACTTGAAAAACGTCTTAATAAAATGATCAATCAAGTTAAGATGATCACCAGAAGATGAAAACAAAATGATGACATATTTTGTAGTTTAAGGCTGGGCACGAGTATCTAATTTAACGATTATTATTTGTTCTTAAAAAAAAATTACTGTACCTGACGAAAATCTCCAATTCCTACCCTACGTGCTCATATTCTTTTCATATGTATATTATTTTTCAAAAAATGTTCGGTTTCATTCAAAGACTGTCATTTCACTTTTACAATCGTTAAACAGCCAGATCTAAATTTCAAATGAGTAATTTTAGCTACAAGAAAAAAAAAAAAGACCCACCAGCCATATCATTACTTTAAAAAAAAATGTTAAATTATGATGGCGAAGTTTGTCACGACCGATTTCTCCTTGGAGGTCTTCTGCGACTGGTTTCGCAGCGGAACAATGAAAGAGCTCTTGAAATGATCGGTTTAAGATAATAACCTGCAATTGTGTCATCTATTACTTTCTATATATGTATATGCATGTGCTTCAAGGGAAACATGAGTGATGATGGGAATCACATTAACGAGCTTAGCAGTAAAGCAATTGACGCCAGAGGCGGGTAACTGATACTTCGCAGAAATTGACACTCAGTTAGGCTTAATGTCAAATGATGCGGATAATTCACACACACACACACACTGATATTTTTGGGAAATTATTTACTAAAGTAAAGTGTCTGTTAAAGCATAGAAACGATCACAACAACGTTTACGTTTTTCAAGAATTATACTTAAAACACAATGCGTACACTAATCCAAACATTTTGCTTGTTTTAAATTTCGCGCAAAGCTACACGAGGGCTATTTGCGCTAGCCGTCCCTAATTTAGAAGTGTAAGACTAGAGGGAAGGCAGCTAGTCTTCACCACCCACCGCCAACTCTTCGGCTACTCTTTTACCAATGAATAGTGGAATTGACCGTTACAATATAACGCCCTCAAGGGACGGAGATTCGAACCCGCGAACCTCAGATTGCGAGTCGAGCGCCCTAACCACCTGGTCATGCCGGGCCAATCCAAACAGTGTTTCCCAAGAAATACCAAATAATGTCGTACTTTAGCTGTTGGCGTGCAGAAGTATGGATCTGAGAGGTCTACGGTTCGTGTCCCGTTGCCGAAAAATCACGATCTGCACTTTGGGCTTATAAAAGTATGGTAAATTCCTATTATTCGGTTGGAACGGCCCAAGAGTTGGCGGTTGGTGCTGTCGATTGGCTGTTTCCCCGCTCGTCCATCGATTCAAAATTAGGAATGGTTAAGCCTACGAAGATGTTCCTTGGGTGAATATCCGAAACAAACAAACAAAAAAACGAAGACCTAATGTTTCGTTTGAACACTGAAACATATGTCAGAAATAATATTATTTTTTAATCTCGAAATTAACTGTATATGATGTGAAGATCTGGTTTACAGGTTATAATTTAATATATTTGTTTGTTTGTAATTAAACACAAAGCTACACACTTCAGTTTCTAGTGTTGTAAGTCCGCAGACATACCGCTGTGCCACTGGGGGGGCTTCCAATATATAAAAAGCTAAGTTTGTATCTGTTTGTTCGCAACTTTCAGCCATCTATTCCTAAAACGTTTCCACATTTCTGATCAATCAGCACCAATTTGGACAAGATGATATAGGATGACATGAGAAAGGTCATGATGGGGTAGGTTGGACCCCCCCCCCCATCTTCTATTTAAATAAACGTCAATATGTGTGTGTATATACATTTCTTCCTTATACGTTACCATAATTCTTGATCAATCAGTACCCAACTTAAAACAATGATACAGGATGACACGAGAAAGTTCGTGAGGGGATTGGTCCCCTATCTAATTTCATATTGACAGATTTCTTGAAAACAGTATGTCTTTCTTTTCATTATTGGAACCTTTATGTATTTTTATTACACTATTAATGTTTATTGTGCTAAGAACAAAAATAGAAGCACAATTTCATATTATTTGTTACAAACGAGTTTTTATTTCAACCGTCCAACGGATGGATTTCCCAGCTATTGTTACATATTCTTGAAATCGTATATCAACATAGGTTTACTGTGGTGAATAAAAGACACCTAAACGCCATGATATGATTACATATTCCATTCTTCTATCTTCACTATCTTCTTAATAATACTTATAATTAATTTTATTTCTTACTAATCGATCTTTATCATATAAACGTTTTGTAATTTTAACAAAAAATAAAAGAGTGAAAACATTATGATTAAATACATGAATTGAAATTATGTTGAATACCTATTCTAAGAAGAAGAAAAAAAAGGCGGAAGTTACATTCAGGACAGTCAGCGTTCGCGTAGGCAATTTCCAACAAAAGCGCCATCTAAGGTCGCCTGCGTGAGTCACCCCTGCTGTGCCTGTGCAGATACAAGCCCAATTATTATAACAGTGTTTTTCATGGCTCATTATTCATTATTATATCATTTTTTTAGAATAATGTGGTTTCGGATAGTAGTGCCTAGACTATTTGGGCCTTGGATTAAGACGTTCTGAGCATGAAATTTCGTTATTTTCAAAGAATTTGTTCTTTAACAAATGATAAATTATTTTTTTGTAAATGTAAAATGGTGTGTTTATGAAACCTCAAAATGCCCCATGGTAATGGAAAAGAAAGGGGATGGGGATTTGTTTAATTAAGGTAATCTACAAATTGTGTCTGTGTATATACATCTGTGTATAAGGGCCTGAGCTCCACATTAAGTGTTTATTTCAATAGTAGTAGCTCTTCCGGAACGTTAGAATTATCTCCTCAACCAACAATGAACCAGTTTTTAATTATTGTATTAACACAGCTTCCTACCAAAGAAAGCGTTACCTGTAATTGAAATAAGCACTTAATCCTCAGCTCGTGCTTCTTCAATTTATTATCATACTTGCAGGCTTCGGTGGACTTTAAAACAAATTACAAATCTGTTTATATATCTCTCTCTAAAAAAGAACATTAAAGTTTACAAAATTTATAATCCTTGAGAATACGTGAAAGTATTGTACGGCAGATACAAACAAATACGGTAGACTATGAAGTTACTGTTATAACATACTTTGCATTTTAATCACTTGAATTACGACCCATGTTCTTTCGTAAGCCATCACCTCCCTCCTCCCCAGTGGCTCAGCGGAAAGTCTGAGGACTTATAACGTTAAAAATCAGGTTTCGATACTCGTGGCGGGCGGGCAGATCACCTTCCCAAGCCAAACATAACACAATCGCTTAAGTATAAATCAATGTTCGAGTGAGAAAACGTTTAAAATTATTACATAATTTGAGTTAGGTTTTGTTAGTTTCTGTTGCCACGTGCCTTTGATTAAAAAAGATGACCACTAAGAAGATGTTAATCCTTTAAAATTTTATGATATTTCCTCTGTTTTGTAATACATGTGCTTTTTACTAAGGAAAACCGCAACTGATGAAATATTAATCCTTTAGACGCAGGCCGGTCGTGGTATGGTAGTCAGCATGGCGGACTGTGAACTTGAAGGTCCAGGGTTGACGTCCCAGTTCCGCAAAAGCGTATTACGCATCATTAGGCCGAAAATCAACAACAGTTCACACTTCAGGACGGCTGGTGCCAATAGATAGCTCTCGTGTAGTTTTGCACTAAGAAAACAACAGTTCACACTTAAGGACGGCTGGTGCAGATAGCTCTTGTGTAGTGTTGCATTGGGAAAATCAACAACAGTTCACACCTTAGGGACGGCTGGTGCTAATAGATAGCTCTTGTGTAGCGTTACATTAAGAAAATCAACAACAGTTCACACTTAGGGACGGCTGGTGCAGATAGCTCTTGTGTAGCGTTACATTGAGAAAATCAACAACAGTTCACAGTTAGGGACGGCTATTGCAGATAGTTCTTGTGTAGTGTTGCATTGAGAAAATCAACAATAGTTCATACTTAGGGACGGCTGGTGAAGATAGCTCTCGTGTAGTTTTGCACTAAGAAAACAATAGTTCACACTTAGGGACGGCTGGTGCAGATAGTTCTTGTGTAGTTTTGCACTAAGAAAACAACAGTTTACACTCGAAAACGGCTTATGCAGATAACGCTTAAGTTCATTATTTACACAACACCTCTATATATTTCCACCTGACTCTTAATACAAGTGATATTTATTAAGGAAATTTTCATCATTTACACGCAACACCTCTATAAATTTATCTTTGTTTCATAATAAGACAGATTAAATGGTCTAACTTTTCGATTTCAACTAAAAGGTGAAATTTAATTGATCTAAAGATGAGCTTAAAATACATGTTTCAGAACGGTTCGATAGATTTACCAAACATTTAAATTAACTGTTGTAGGATATTGAGAAAAATAACAGTATTGTTGTGATGAAATGAATTAAAAATTGATTCAAGAATAAAAATACACCTTGAAATACACTGCTTTGCCGTATTATGTATTCGGTTATACATGTATAATTATCTCTAGTACTAACACATACCTGGTTTTTCTTAGCACGTGGACTTAAAAACCCGGGTTCAGTTCCACAGTGTTATGCGGACTCACAAAATATGAATTTTATCGGGTTTGCTTGTAAACATTTTACATACTTTTTTTGTATAAGTAGCCTCTACTAGTGGCACAGCGGTATGTCTGCAAACTTACAGCGCTAAAGCACAGATAGCCTATTGTGTAGCTTTGTGCTTAACTTCAAACAAACAGATTTTATAAGTCATTTCTTGTAAGGCAATTACAATAAAATGCTAATTACAAACCCATTTCTGTATGCGTTCGGGTACATATATATAAAGTGAAAAAAAAAGAGTTATTTTGCCTAAACATTTTATGACAATAGTTTGTCCAGGAGTATTTGGAGCAACTTCAGTTTATGAACATAATTCGTAAAGAAATTATTTCAATGAACCAGTTGGAGTGTGGTGAATCTGGACACATTTTCAGTTTTTCCCCTGTTGGCGAAGTTAAATCGATGACGGGAGAGAGAAGATAAAAGTTACTTTCATCTGTGTTCCCTTAACAATAAGCAAAAGATGTATTAATTATGTTGATCAGTAGGAAACGTACAAGTAAACGTATCTCTTAAAAAAATACAGGACAATAAGAATTCTTAGTTGGTATCCGACGATAAACAAGTTTTAAGTTTTACATAACAGGACACTTTCTCTAAACGTCTCTAAACTTTATAATTATAGAAACTAGATAATTACAGAAACTGGAATACAGTTAGAAGAAATTCCAGATCTCATTACCTTATTGCAGAAACAAGAACAGAGAGTTAAATCTGGGGACGAGGAACCCACTTTCAGATTAATAAAGTTTAGAGACGTTTCGAGGTAAATCTTATTATACGTTTAAAACGGTAACTAGTGTACAACGTTTCGACAAGTTGGTGCCAAAACCTTGTCGAAACATTGTACATTTGTTACCGTCTTAAACGTATAATAAAACTTACTTCGAGTGGAGCAATATGATCAGGAACATCTAACTGTATTTCTATTCTGTAGTGAACTAACCTGAACAAGAGCGCCAAACTCTCCTTTTGTTTTCAAATATAACAGTATGAACAGAAACTCCTAACTGTATTATTGCTTAAGCTGTGCTGCAATATTAACAGGAACTTCTAAATTCCTGATTCTGCGCTGGAGCAATACGAAAACAAACTTTTTAACTGTATCCATGTTTTAACTGTATCTATGTTTTAACTGTATCCATGTTTTAACTGTATCTATGTTTTAACTATATCTATGTTTTAACTGTATCCATGTTTTAACTGTATCCATGTTTTAACTATATCTATGTTTTAACTGTATCCATGTTTTAACTATATCCATGTTTTAACTGTATCCATGTTTTAACTGTATCCATGTTTTAACTGTATCTATGTTTTAACTGTATCCATGTTTTAACTATATCCATGTTTTAACTGTATCCATGTTTAAACTGTATCTATGTTTTAACTGTATCCATGTTTAAACTGTATCCATGTTTTAACTGTATCTATGTTTTAACTATATCTATGTTTTAACTGTATCCATGTTTAACTGTATCCATGTTTAACTGTATCCATGTTTTAACTATATCCATGTTTTAACTGTATCTATGTTTTAACTATATCTATGTTTTAACTATATCCATATTTTAACTGTATCTATGTTTTAACTGTATCCATGTTTTAGCTGTATCCATGTTTTAACTGTATCCATGTTTTAACTATATCCATGTTTTAACTGTATCCATGTTTTAGCTGTATCTATGTTTTAACTATATCCATGTTTTAACTGTATCCGTTTATGCATTACCAAGTAGTAGAACATATTCAACTCTGTATTTCAGCAAAAAAGAAAAGAAACAAGAATGAGGATAAGAATATCTCGTTCCAGTAAATAAACTCGTAGGGAGGAGAAGAAGAAGAATTACATAATGTTTCCAAAGTATATTTAGTTGGAGATTAAAAAACAAAAAGCCTATTTCTAAACAAGAAATACAAGGAAAAACGCCCACATCTATCTATCTATATATATATTTTTCTAGCAATAAGACAGCGTAGGGACACAAGTTATGATGAACCAGTAATACAGTGTTCCTACTCTACTTGAGATGCTACTGTTTGCGATTGGTGATCGTTTTTGTTGTTGTTGTCGTTGAAACCACGGTTAACAAATTAGACATTGGACTTAACACCTGAACTTAACACCGAATTTAAGTACTTTGGTGCCAGTGGTGTGACAGAGTGATTTTAACGTACAGGGAGTTTTCATTGTGGATTTGCCCAAGTAGGATATAGGCATACTGTATATTTATATATATAATGTTGTATATATATTATTGAATCACATTTTCTGGTCTTTAAACCAATAGTTATTTCACGTTAGTGGTAAACAGCGGTTCTAAAATTAAATAGAAATGAAGACATACATACGACTCAGGCTGGGCACGATATTTACAAAGCTAACGTAGCTATACAAAACCGTGCATCAATATTTAATATTTACTGCTTTTACCACTTATTATACGAAGTCACACACACAAAGCTAACCCGAATATTATGCTTATCTATACGGATATAGAATTCGTCCATGTTCCTCCTATGCAGTCGTTACGTTTCTTCCATTATACACGAACAACATATTCTTGTGGTATAGAACTTCGTTACTTAGCAGCAGAGATAATAACGTATGAAACACACGTCCAGTGGTCGTTGTGACGATTATATTAAATGTTATGTGTCTTTCCATTTCCACAGCGGGTCACGAAAGGCTATAATGTTACTGAACGGCCGGCTAATTAGCCTGATGAGTTGAGAATAAGTTATATCCTTTACTCGATTTCGCTAGAGATTTCTCTCGACACAAAAAGAAAAGTAAATCACCAACAGAGCCCAAATATTACATAGAGCATGTTGCTAGCCTTTGCGTGCATACAGAGATTGATATTTTATTGTAATGCATGCACTCACAAGCCACAGTTTTTACATATTGTAGGTCCACAGAGAGTTATGGCATCACGTCCGTACTAAACTACCCCGTATACAGAGCACGATAATACAAAATTATCCAACGTTTCGCTTCTAGATGAGCAAAGGTAAAGAATATTGGCGGATATTGTTCCATTGTAAATAGTTAACTTACTAACTTTGAAATAAAAGTCCCCCTGGTGAGACAGTGATACGCTTACAGACTTACAACGCTAAAATGCGGGGTTCGATCCACACACGGTGAATACAGCGGATAGCCCAATGTGGCTTTGCTTTAAAACTTACTTGAAATAAAAAACGGCTTAGCGGATGTCTTTTTCTTCTTTTCACGTACTAGTTAGAATAAATTAATTATTAAACTCAAAGTATACTAAGCGTTTTCGAACGCGAAGAACGACTAAAAACACCTAGCGGAAGTCGCGTGAAATACTCTTAGAATTCACTGCCAGAATTGTAATTGGATTTCAATGCAACACTTAGGGCTGAAATACAAAACCTATTTAAAGTTAATTAGTTAATAGGGCAACAAATTAGAAATAAATCTACACATTTTATAATTTTTTATTGTTGTTGTTTTATCTATACGAAATCCGAAAGCTTTAGAAGTCTGTGCGTATTTGATTCACGTGTTCTACCACGTTGTATGGATTGGTTTGGATCATAATACGCTACAGTATTTAACAGTTCCATTCAAAGATTTGTACAAAATCCTTGACATTCGTTTTCAAATAATGAAAGTTTTCGTCTGGATTATCAAGAGACTCCTGTTTTTTTTTATAACCTTTTCTGGCTATTACTTTTATTTTAAATAGATTCCTGTACAGTAATAAGGTTAAAAGTCACCAGTCTGTACTAATCACAGGATTACCAAATTGTCTTTAGAGTAATAATAATGTTCAATATCCTTCTACTTCAAACTTTTTAGTTAGATATTTATTTAAATGTTCGTGCAAAGCTACACAAAGGGCTATTAAATGTGCGCGTAGCTGTTCCTAAATGCGGACAGTGTTTTTGCGGTTAAGTTGACGCGTATCTCTGAACACTCGATTACACAATTCGTCCACGCTCTATATTAGGCCACGCCCGGCACTTGAGCCTTTTTTCACACCTATTGTCATCCGGGTTGTTATACGTGTGTTGTTGAGGCCAGTGTAGTAAACACATAATGAACAGAGCCAGAATTTCATTTTTCTAAAAACCGGCCGGCCACACCTCACAAGCTATATTTCAGGTTGGTGTGTAGTTTACATAATAACCAGGTACAGTATACGAATTTCATTTTATTCAAAAATAAATATAGCTACTAAGTACTTTTACTTACGGTCCGAGCACGACCCAATGATTAGCGTGCCGGATTCTAGAGCCCCGAGGTTCTGTGATTCGCGTCTAGTTACCGCCAAAAGAAATATACACGACAAAAAAAAGACGCTCCATATTTTTGGAACCTGGGATGCTTTATAATAGTGACGATCAAATTCCGCTTTTCAGTTTGACCAGAGCAGCGCAAAAGTTGGCGGTGGGTAGTGTTGACTAGCTACCTCCCCTCAAGGCTATCAGTTAAAAATTAGGGACGACTTGTGTAGCTTTGCGGAAAATCAAAACACTTATGTATTCCATGATGTTGTCATTATAAATTTAAACAGCAGGTGGGGTTAAAAAAATTAAGGCTCACAACTATCGAATTCACTCAGACATTTTTTCAATGAATTGATCTTTAAGTAACTCAATATATATATATATTTGATTAGGTTAAATGTAGTGTATTGCTCCAGTATTTCATTGATATTTAATGCTGGAAAACTATAAGCCAGGGATATTTTATTTTATTTAACTTCAAACTGCGTTGTATATAGAGCATTCTTATTTTAACACAACGTTAGACAAACCTACTGGTCAGAAGTTACACTTGAAATAGTACAGTATACTATAATATCAAACGAAACAGTGTTTTATCCAGGACTTAATTTGGAAGAGACTTTTTGAATTCTGCCTTTCCGACTATATCTGGACGCAATCTGAAACTGACTTTTATCATATTTTAACGTGTTAAAAAATTAATTAATTAATTAATTTCACGATATATATCCTACTTATGCGAGGCTGTAAATAGTTTTATGAAAATAACCAATTTAGCAGAATACTTACTGAATATTACCATTTATATGACTAGGCATTATGTATAGATAAATATTATTTTAACTTATTAATTAATGATAATTAGTATATTGTTAAGGTGTTTCAATGACTTATTTTATCTGCGTTGTACAAAGTGTGTACGTTACCTACAATTGTATGTACATATACAAGAGTGTGTACGTTACCTACAATTATATGTACATATACAA
>NW_013666661.1:229868-230813 GCF_000517525.1 Limulus polyphemus | reverse complement strand
GTTACCTACAATTATATGTACATATACAAGAGTGTGTACGTTACCTACAATTATATGTACATATACAAGAGTGTGTACGTTACCTACAATTATATGTACATATACAAGCTCGATTTATATGTATAATAAGGACATTAATCTTCACATACATTTTTCTTACAGCGTTTTGAGAAGTCTTTTTGGGGATATCGTCGTGTTCACGAATCTGGTCTACAGCACTCTTATACCCCCCCCCCCCAGAACACATGACGTCCGTGGCTTCTGCTATTATTTCCCAACGCTAATGTGATTTATAAGTAATACTGAAAACATAAGTGGTCCTTACAAACGTAAATATTTCCTCTTGTTTTATTAGCCTGTAATAATATTCCGCTGCTAGGAAAAATCCATTAAAAACCCTGAATTTCTGCGTTTGTTCCGAGTCGACAGTGATCCCGCGGGAGCCAATAGTTTCAACATACTTCTGTGTATGAGGAGAAGAATATTATAAGACGAAATGGTGGGACATGGTACGTCGATGAAATAACATTAGTGTCTCTACATTTTACAATTGTAGTTGCCCGAGGATATGGACTTGGAGCTGCTTAATTATGCATTTTGATAACACGGCAACGGGAAAATAATGCAGTGAGCCGCGGGAAGCGCGTTGCTTTCGAATAGACATAAGAAATGGACCAAATGTATATTTAAACCATAACGTGGAATCTAAACTTTTCTATTTGGTAATTGAAAACTAAGTAGAGTAAGCTGAGCTAACTCATATATATATAACACTATTGAAAAAGGACCTTTGTCATGTATGTTTTTCTTTCTTATACAATAAATAACATGGTGCTACTTATATACAAGTTGAACGTATTATCTGCAAGTCAACATGACGCTACTTATATACAAGTTGAACGTATTATCTGCAAGTCAACATGGCGCAATTTTCATTTCTATTTT
>NW_013666661.1:226722-229023 GCF_000517525.1 Limulus polyphemus | reverse complement strand
TATATACAAGTTCAACGAATTATCTGCAAGTCAACATGGCGCTACTTATATACAAGTTGAACGTATTATCTGCAAGTCAACATGGCGCTACTTATATACAAGTTGAACGTATTATCTGCAAGTCAACATGGCGCAATTTTCATTTCTATTTTATCAGATGCCACGGTTTATAAAGTAAATGTTTCGGAGGTAATTATTTAGACATCTTAACTATCAGGGTATGATCCAGACTCTTAAAAATATCATAAAATTATATTTCAAAATCACGACTTGTTAAGTTAGGGTAGACTCAATACGTGGAAATAAAACGAGTTATTATATTATAGCAAAAGTGAAAACACCTGTTGTTTTGGTTTTGTGTTTTCACGACTACGAAATGTATATCAGATAATTATATATATTTTAGCAAATGTTTCTACTTGAGGCCTGAAAGGAGGATTTACACGTTGCTTAGAAACAAACAATAAGTGGTTTTGAAGTCACCAATTAAAGAAAACACTTCCAAAAATTTTCGAGTTATTTCGTTAATTTTTTTAGGGAAAAACAAACAAAAGGAAATAGTTACAACGCGGATAAGTGACTATCGGCCTTTAACTTGTTTTTATACCAGTTGTTCACGGGGTACTTAAAATTTACGGTTCTCTGACATACAAAACCTACATTACACGCGATACAAGCAAGTAAAAGCGCTTTTAACCCCGTCTATGTGTTATTGCTTTCTGTTCTTCTGCGTAAGCATTTCTTTGGAACAAATTAAACACGACATTGTGTGTCTTTCATGGAAGCTGGGTTCACGAAACGAGACTTCTTGTCACGTCTATTGGTCGCTCGGTCATTAAACACAGTGAACAGAAAACTTGGAATGTAAGAACAAGGCACGAGAGATTTGTTTGAAGAGTCAATTCATACAAATGTCAAAGCAATGATCTAATTTGGTCTTCCTTTCGATGTAGTTAAATGTCGTATTACGCTCAGCTGTAATCGTCTGTCATTGAAAAGCGAGACAGTACTCAACTCTAAGCCACGTGACATGTTTGTCCTTTTCCTTACTAAGGATTGACCATTACCCCGTACTTCAGCAAACCCTACCAGTCGGGGAATGGGCACTACACTAAGATGAAACAGTCCGACCCAAAGCCTATGGAAAATATCATGTATTACTTTAACGTAAAACGACGAATACATCCACATGAGTAAGTCAAACGGCGTGGAGAGATTACCAATACTGAACAATGGGACAAGAAAGGATTTCAGGTCTTCGTGGTTGGAGAGCAACAAACTGTTTTGAAACATCCAAGCAATGATTCATTGCATGAGATAACTAAAGAACTCGCCGTTAGTGTAGCTCTTGTTACGACAGGTTAATCCGAGATACTTCAAAACAAAAACCTTTGAGTCCTAGCGTACATGACGCATTCGTTAACGAACTGTGATTCAATCAAATTTCCTTCAGATCACATCTGCATAAACTAGGCCTACTTTTTAATGCTCTCTCTTCCACTTTAGAAACATTGTTAAACATAGTTTGAAACTTTTTTGGTAAGCAAACAATAAAAATTGAAATATACTATAATGATGATGTCTAGTACACTTATGTATTTGTCTCGATACATTATTATAATTCCCATCTAACAAAGCTTCGAGTTGCCCTGAAAACCTATTTTTACAACAAATTACAAAGTTTTAGTAGTCTGTCATAAATCACTGAGAGAAATGAATATGTTTTTTTTGCTTTATTTTCGACACTTTTATGTATGGTGTGTTATAGTTGTGGAAACAAACCGTAAAGTCGGCTTTCTGGTAGACTACGTATTGCTACTATGGATATTTCAATATACTATAAAATTATAATTTTCAGTTGTCAGTACATTTCTAGGTTACTGTTTTCACAACTCGTGTTACTAGATCTTTTGGCTGAAAGAATACTGTTAAATTATTGTTTTCTGCTAGGCCATGGCTTCTGAATGATGTATTGTTCTGTCATGTCAGAGTTTTTAATGTACTCTGTATTGCCAGTCATGGCCCTTTGACCTAGTGGTCTGCTTTGTACTGCCAGATCAGGGTTTGTGATGTACTCCGTATTGCCAGTCAGGGCCTTTGATCTGGTGGTCTGCTTCGTACTGTCAGATCAGAGTTTTTGATGTATTAGATCGTCAAGAAATTAATGTCGCGTTTTGGAACACTTTCATTAACCACCCCCCAATAAACGTACATCACGTATAATAGTTAAACGAACCGCCTAAACGTCACGTTACTGTAGCCTATATAATATGTAAAGTTTAATATACTGTAATCCCTTAT